>NC_084552.2:47870332-47965332 GCF_033978685.3 Nerophis lumbriciformis
AGCACACCTCTCATAGAGGATCGTTGACTAGTAATTTGGCAACAGGTTTCCTAAATACAGTCCTCCTGTAATAGAGGGTATTTGACAAGTATTTATGCAGCAAGTTCCTAAAAACAGCATTCCTCTCGTAGAGGGTCTTTGACTGGTGTTTATGTAGCAAGTTCCTAAAGACAGCACACCACTTATGGATCTTTGTCTAGCATTTTGGCTGCAGGTTTCGTAAAAACAGCACTCCTGTCATGGAGAATCTTTGACGAGTGTTTGTGTAGCAAGTTCCTAAAAACTGCACTCCTCTCATAGAGGATCTTAGACTATCATTTTGTCAGCAGGTTCCTAAAACCAGTACTCCTGACATAGAGGATCTTTGACGAGTGTTTGTGTAGCAAGTTCCTAAAAACAGCACTCCTCTCATAAAGGATCTTTGACTATCATTTTGCCAGCTGATTCCTAAAAACAGCACTCCCTGCATAGAGTATGTTTGACTAGTGTTTGTGGAGCAAGTTCCCAAAAACAGCACACCTCTCATAGAGGATCTTTGACTAGTAATTTGGCAACAGGTTCCTAAAAACAGTACTTCTGTAATAGAGGATATTTGACAGGTATTTATGCAGCAAGTTCCTAAAAAAAGCATTCCTGTCGTAGAGGGTCTTTGACTGGTGTTTATGTAGCAAGTTCCTAAAGACAGCACACCACTCATGGATCTTTGTCTAGCATTTTGGCAGCAGGTTTCGTAAAAACAGCACTCCTGTCATGGAGAATCTTTGACGAGTGTTTGTGTAGCATGTTCCTAAAAACAGCACTCCTCTCATAGAGGATCTTAGACTATCATTTTGTCAGCAGGTTCCTAAAACCAATACTCCTGACATAGAGGATCTTTGACTAGGGTTTATGCAACAAGTTCCTAAAAACAGCACTCCTCTCATAGAGGATCTTTGACTATCATTTTGTCAGCTGGTTCCTAAAAACAGCACTCCTGGCATAAATAATCTTTGACTACTGTTTATGGAGCAAGTTCCCAAAAACAGCACACCTCTCATAGAGGATCTTTGACTAGTAATTTGGCAACAGGTTCCTAAAAACAGTACTTCTGTAATAGAGGATATTTGACAGGTATTTATGCAGCAAGTTCCTAAAAAAAGCATTCCTCTCGTAGAGGGTCTTTGACTGGTGTTTATGTAGCCAGTTCCTAAAGACAGCACATCTCTCATGGATCTTTGTCTAGCATTTTGGCAGCAGGTTCCTAAAAACAGCACTCCTGTCATGGAGAATCTTTGACGAGTGTTTGTGTAGCAAGTTCCTAAAAACAGCACTCCTCTCATAGAGGATCTTTGACTATCATTTTGTCAGCCGGTTCCTAAAAACAGCACTCCTGGCATAAATAATCTTTGACTACTGTTTATGCAACAATTTACTAAAAACAGCACTCCTCTCATAGAGGATCTTTGACTATCATTTTGTCAGCCGGTTCCTAAAAACAGCACTCCTGGCATAAATAATCTTTGACTACTGTTTATGGAGAAAGTTCCTAAAAACAGCACATCTCTCATAGAGGATCGTTGACTAGTAATTTGGCAACAGGTTTCCTAAAAACAGTACCCCTGTAATAGAGGATATTTGACAAGTATTTATGCAGCAAGTTCCTAAAAACAGCATTCTTCTCGTAGAGGGTCTTTGACTGGTGTTTATGTAGCAAGTTCCTAAAGACAGCACACCACTTATGGATCTTTGTCTAGCATTTTGGCTGCAGGTTTCGTAAAAACAGCACTCCTGTCATGGAGAATCTTTGACGAGTGTTTGTGTAGCAAGTTCCTAAAAACAGCACTCCTCTCATAGAGGATCTTAGACTATCATTTTGTCAGCAGGTTCCTAAAACCAGTACTCCTGACATAGAGGATCTTTGACGAGTGTTTATGCAGCAAGTTCCTAAAAACAGCACTCCTCTCATAAAGGATCTTTGACTATCATTTTGCCAGCTGGTTCCTAAAAACAGCACTCCCTGCATAGAGTATGTTTGACTAGTGTTTGTGGAGCAAGTTCCCAAAAACAGCACACCTCTTGTAGAGGATCTTTGACTAGTAATTTGGCAACAGGTTCCTAAAAACAGTACTTCTGTAATAGAGGATATTTGACAGGTATTTATGCAGCAAGTTCCTAAAAAAAGCATTCCTGTCGTAGAGGGTCTTTGACTGGTGTTTATGTAGCAAGTTCCTAAAGACAGCACACCTCTCATGGATCTTTGTCTAGCATTTTGGCAGCAGGTTTCGTAAAAACAGCACTCCTGTCATGGAGAATCTTTGACGAGTGTTTGTGTAGCATGTTCCTAAAAACAGCACTCCTCTCATAGAGGATCTTAGACTATCATTTTGTCAGCAGGTTCCTAAAACCAATACTCCTGACATAGAGGATCTTTGACTAGGGTTTATGCAACAAGTTCCTAAAAACAGCACTCCTCTCATAGAGGATCTTTGACTATCATTTTGTCAGCCGGTTCCTAAAAACAGCACTCCTGGCATAAATAATCTTTGACTACTGTTTATGGAGCAAGTTCCTAAAAACAGCACACCTCTCATAGAGGATCTTTGACTAGTAATTTGGCAACAGGTTTCCTAAAAACCGTACTCCTGTAATAGAGGATATTTGACAAGTATTTACGCAGCAAGTTCCTAAAAACAGCACTCTTCTCATAGAGGATCTTAGACTATCATTTTGTCAGCAGGTTCCTAAAACCAATACTCCTGACATAGAGGATCTTTGACGAGGGTTTATGCAACAAGTTCCTAAAAACAGAACTCCTCTCATAGAGGATCTTCGACTCTCATTTTGACAGCCGGTTCCTAAAAACAGCACTCCTGGCATACATAATCTTTGACTACTGTTTATGGAGCAAGTTCCTAAAAACAGCACACCTCTCATAGAGGATCGTTGACTAGTAATTTGGCAACAGGTTTCCTAAATACAGTCCTCCTGTAATAGAGGGTATTTGACAAGTATTTACGCAGCAAGTTCCTAAAAACAGCATTCCTCTCGTTGAGGGTCTTTGACTAGTGTTTATGTAGCAAGTTCCTAAAAACAGCACACCTCTCATGGATCTTTGTCTAGCATTTTGGCAGCAGGTTTCGTAAAAACAGCACTCCTGTCATGGAGGATTTTTGACGAGTGTTTGTGTAGCAATTTCCTAAAAACAGCACTCCTCTCGTAGAGGATCTTTGACTATCATTTTGTCAGCAGGTTCCTAAAACCAGTACTCCTCACGTAGAGGATCTTTGACGAGTGTTTATGCAGCAAGTTCCTCAAAACAGTACTCTTCTCATAGAGGATCTTTGACTATCATTTTGTCAGCCGATTCCTAAAAACAGCACTCCTGTCATAGAGGATCTTTGACTCGTGTTTATGGAGCAAGTTCCTAAAAACAGCACATCTCTCATAGAGGATTTTGGACTAGTAATTTGGCAGCGGGTTCCTAAAAACAGTACTCCTATAATAGAGGATCTTTGACAAGTATTTATACAGAAAGTTCCTAAAAACAGCATTCCTCTCGTAGAGGATCTTTGACAAGTGTTTATACAAAGCAAGTGTTTGTGTAGCAAGTTTCTAAAAAACAGTGCACCTGTCACACAGAGGATCTTTGACTCATTTATGGCTGCATAAACATGAGTCAAAGATCCCCCAGGTGGCCACAAAGAGAATGTTGTACGGGTGAGAGCGACGGTGGTGGTCAAATTGAGTGAAAGCCGAGCGTGAAAATGTGCACGGTTGTAATTACACTCAGTCATTTAAGGTGCGGAGTAATTGACGCTGTCAACTTGATGCCAAAGTTTCAGCTGGGTGGAACAAACCCGATCACTGAGCACTGGAGTGGCGTCGAGTGCGGCGGCGTTGTCAGTCAAAACGTTGGAAGAAGGAGCACTCTTTTCTTCTTTTGAAACAGAGGCGAAGCGGGCTTGTCGCCGCGGTGACAAATCCCCCAACACGCTCACCTCGGCAATGAGCGAGCGCACCCCAGCGGAGCGCTTCTCCACCCTAATTGAAATTTGGAGGAATAAGAGGATTGCTGCACAACACAAGCCGACAGTTTCTATTCACACAACATCCTCTTACGGATTTTTTTCTGTCTCCTGTGTGCAAATTCTCTTTCATCTTCTTTCCAGTGTGAGCAGAGCTTATGGCTAGCGAGTGTGCAGCAGGTGAGGCGAGGCGGGGCACTTCAAACTTTGCAGAAGAGAACACCACAAGGGCCCTATTGAAATTGCTTTGTTTTTACTGCCTTTCTGAGGCGTTTAACATGCAAGGAAAGTCTCCATATTTTGCAGGCGCATCAAGTATGGCGAACATTTGAATAATTTTAATAATAATAATTTTACACTTGGCTCTCTAGCGCCACCTGTAAAATTAGAAAACATTAACCCCTCCCACAAGTTTCACGTATCAACATGAGACGTCTATCATGCACGTAAAAGCCTTCATTCCGCACTCCATCCAGCTGTATAATCACTCGCCATACAGCAATAGATGATATCTGTCTATTAGCTGACCGCTTCTATGCTAGCTACCTCCATACTTGCCAACCCTCCCGAAATTCAGCGCCTCTCCCGAAAACCTCCCGGGACAAATTTTCTCCCGAAAATCTCCCGAAATTCAGGCGGAGCTGGAGGCCACGCCCCCTCCAGCTCCATGCGGACCTGAGTGAAGTGTCGACAGCCTGTTTTCACGTCCGCTTTCCCACAATATAAACAGCGTGCCTGCCCAATCACGTTACAACTGTAGAATGATCGAGGGCGAGTTATTGGTTTCTTATGTGTGCTTATTGTTAGGCAGTTTCATTAACGTCCTCCCAGCGCGGCAACAACACACAACAACAGCAGTCACGTTTTCGTCTACCGTAAAGCAGTTCGTCTGCCGTAAACAGCAATGTTGTGACACTCTTAAACAGGACAATACTGCCATCTACTGTACATGCATATGTGACAAAAACATCTTAGGCTTTTAGAGAGTGCAGTGCACAACTGCGCACACAACAAGGAGACGAAGCAGAATGCATCAACAGAGAGGGTGTTCAGCATGGTTAGAAAAATAGTGACAGAGAATAGAACAAGGATGGACAATTCAACCCTTAACTCAACAATGAGTAGATGAGTGTTATGTGTGTATATGTGTATTTAAATGAACACTGAAATTCAAGTATTTCTCTTATATATATATATATATATATATATATATATATATATATATATATATATATATATATATATATATATATATATATATATATATATATATAAAATAAATATATACTGTATATATATATATATATATATATATATATATATATATATATATATATATATATATATAAAATAAATATATACTGTGTATATATATATATATATATATATATATATATATATATATATATATATATATAGCTAGAATTCACTGAATGTCAAGTATTTATTTTATATATATATATATATATATATATAAATATATATATATATATATATATATATATATATATATATATATATATATATATATATATATATATGAAATACTTGACTTGGTGAATTCTAGCTGTAAATATACTCCTCCCCTCTTAGCCACGCCCCCAACCACGCCCCCTAGAAAATGTGTCTCCTCAGTTCCCAAACGTTTACTGAGTGTTGTTAAAAGGAAAGGCCATGTAACACAGTGGTGAACATGCCCTTTCCCAACTACTTTGGCACGTGTTGCAGCAATGAAATTCTAAGTTAATTATTATTTGCAAAAAAAAATAAAGTTTATGAGTATGAACATCAAATATCTTGTCTTTGTAGTGCATTCAACTGAATATGGGTTGAAAAGGATTTGCAAATCATTGTATTCCGTTTATATTTACATCTAACACAATTTCCCAACTCATATGGAAACAGGGTTTGTATCTATCAACTTCCTCATTTGTCATTTCCACTTATGAACCATACAAACTGAGGTAGAAACTATCCAAGAGGGTTGAGTTACTCCCTGCCTTGTGGGCATCACTGTGTATCGATAGAAAAATAAAAGCTGTGCAATGTGTAAACAATTTCAACAAACCAAAAATAAAAACTTAAAAGACTGACAGTATTGCAGTAAATCACACACTGTTCACTTTCTTTAAATTTGCACAGAAGACAATAGTTACTATATGTGCATTTTAAGTATGGCTACCAATTGTTTATTTTTTCCCCTGTTTGTTTTACGTTGGGTCGAGTGGGAAGGAGTCGCAGCCCCGCTTTATCGTGTACCTATCTCTTGGTATAGTTGCTCGCTCCCATATAAACTATATGCTTGCATAACAGAATTGCTATTGCGACCTCCACTGGACACATTTAGAACAGCAGTTTCTTTAATTTAAAATGCAGCTCAATTTTACACTTGGCAAACTCCTCTCGCGGGCCGGATTGAACCTGTCCGCGGGCATGATCTGGCCCGCAGGCCGCATGTTTGACATCCCTGGCCTACGCCATTAGATGTGGGCGTGGCATGGTGTCAAACTTAACTCTGATGGCTCCCCACAAAATACAAAACATTAATATCTCGGACTCCACAAGTTCACATCTTGATTCTATTTGGGAGATGATGACACCCAGAAGTGCCCAATGGGTCAGTACCTGTTCATACATATTTGTAGAAAACTGCCCCACGCCATCACCAATCTAACTGTCTTTTCTGCACTGACCAGAGACAAATACTAAACAGATAGGTGATGAAAAATGGCAAAAATCTTTTTGAATATGGCTGGATGTGGGCGTGGCATGGCACCAAACTTTTATCTGATGGCTCGCCACAAAACATACTTTGTATTATTATTATCATTATTATTACACAATTATTAATATATTTAATTATTAATAATTTGTATATAGGACTTTACCACTTTAGTCATAATTTTTGCGCTTAACAAACTTCTTGATGACTTCAGCTCCGGAGTTTGCTACCACAAGTGGTAGCAAGTTCCTGAAAACAGCACTCTTCTCGCAGAGGATCTTTGACTATCATTTTGTCAGCAGGTTCCTAAAACCAGTACTCCTGACATAGAGGATCTTTGACGAGTGTTTATGCAGCAAGTTCCTAAAAACAGCACTCTTCTCATAGAGGATCTTTGACAGGTGTTTATGTAGCAAGTTCCTAAAGACAGCACACCTCTCACGGATCTTTGTCTAGCATTTTGGCAGCAGGTTCCTAAAAACAGCACTCCTGTCATGGAGGATTTTTGACGAGTGTTTGTGTAGCAATTTCCTAAAAACAGCACTCCTCTCGTAGAGGATATTTGACTATCATTTTGTCAGAAGGTTCCTAAAACCAGTACTCCTGACATATAGGATCTTTGACGAGTGTTTATGCAGCAAGTTCCTAAAAACAGCACTCCTTTCATAGAGGATCTTTGAATATCATTTTGTCAGCTGGTTCCTAAAAACAGCACTCCTGTCATAGAGGATCTTTGACTAATGTTTATGCAGCAAGTTCCTAAAAACAGCATTCCTCTCATAGAGGGTCTTTGATTGGTGTTTATGTAGCAAGTTCCTAAAAACAGCACACCTCTCATAGAGGATCTTTGACTGGTAATTTGGCAGCAGGTTCCTAAAAACAGTACTCCTGTTATAGAGGATCTTTGACAAGTAATTATGCAGCAAGTTCCTAAAAACAGCATTCCTCTCGTAGAGGGTCTTTGACTGGTGTTTATGTAGCAAGTTCCTAAAGACAGCACACCTCTCACGGATCTTTGTCTAGCATTTTGGCAGCAGGTTCCTAAAACAGCACCCCTGTCATGGAGGATTTTTGACGAGTGTTTGTGTAGCAAGTTCCTAAAAACAGCACTCCTCTCCTAGAGGATCTTTGACTATCATTTTGTCAGCAGGTTCCTAAAACCAGTACTCCAGACATAGAAGATCTTTGACGAGTGTTTATGCAGCAAGTTCCTAAAAACAGCACTCCTCTCATAGAGGATCTTTGACTATCATTTTGTCAGCCGGTTCCTAAAAACAGCACTACTGTCATAGAGAATCTTTGACTAGTGTTTATGGAGCAAGTTCCTAAAAACAGCACATCTCTCATAGAGGATTTTGGACTGGTAGTTTGGCAGCGGGTTCCTAAAAACAGTACTCCTGTAATAGAGGATCTTTGACAAGTATTTATACAGAAAGTTCCTAAAAACAGCATTCCTCTCGTAGAGGATCTTTGACAAGTGTTTATACAAGGCAATTCAACTTTGAGTCACAGCCCATCTAGGATTGAACAAAAAACTAAATGAAGCATACATGAAAACTCTTCTATGTATCAACTACCTCATTTGTCATTTCCACTTCTTACTCAATGAACCATACAAACTGAGGTAGAAACTATCCAAGAGGTTTGAGTCGAAAAGCGTATTACAACTGAGTACCGCTGCGGCCCTTTCGGACCTCGATGGGTGCACTCACGGCCCAAGAATGGGCCCCCATCCTATGGTTAAGAAACTCTGCTTTAAAAAAGATACAAAAATATTCCATATTGTTGATTGTCTGCATCACATTGGTCATGCACCTAAGAATTGATGATTTCCTCCAATATATATTTTAAGCACTAAGCTGGTTGAGCCAATAACCTAACCCCACAGTTACTCAAGAGAGAGATATTTCTTCATTTAGCACAAACTTGTTTTTCTGAGAATCCAGATGTGCGTTCATCATACAAGAAACACATCCCCCTTGCAATGATGAAGCTCTCCAGCCAGTCTCTGAGGGGTGTGGGGACCAAGGAAGTTGTGTAAAAAAAATGAGTCATCATCAGTTAAACGCGACAAGACGGCGACGGCCGGCAAAATTCACAAATAATTAAGACAATGAGTCTCACACAGGCTGGTTCTATTTGCTTTGTGCGCGGTGGAGATAGGAGGCGTACGTTTTGCTCAACAGAGAATTAAATTACACGGTTGACACGACGCTGCTGTTGGTCGGGATGCTTGAATAACAAGAGGACGCTGAAGCCAACATATTCACTGCTGTGAATCAGAGGTGTTTGTCTTTACTGGAAGTTCTTAGAGCTTTTTTTTTTTAAAGGCCTACTGAAACCCACTACTACCGGCCACGCAGTCTGATAGTTTATACATCAATGATGAACTCTGAACATTGCAACACATGCCAATACGGCCGGGTTAGTTTACTAAAGTGCAATTTTAAATTTCGCGCCAATATCCTGCTGAAAACGTCTCGGTATGATGACATCTGCGCGTGACGTCACGGATTGTAGAGGACATTTTGGGACAGCATGGTGGCCGGCTATTAAGTCGTCTGTTTTCATCGCAAAATTCCACAGTATTCTGGACATCTGTGTTGGTGACTCTTTTGCAATTTGTTCAATGAACAATGGAGACAGCAAAGAAGAAAGCGGTGTATTGCGGCAGGTGTTGTGCCGGATAACGCACCACCGCCGTAGAATGCACCCCCTGACTGGTGTGCTGGATAACACAGCCGGTGTTTCATTGTTTACATTCCCGAAAGATGACAGTCAAGCTTTACCATTGGCCTGTGGAGAACTGGGACAACAGAGACTCTTACCAGGAGGACATTGAGTTGGATACGCAGATGCGGTATCGTGAGTACGCATGCAGCTGCGGCTTCCAAACATTTGATCGCTTGCCCGTACGTGCGTGCCGCTATGTGCATGTCACGTACGTAACTTTGGGGACTTTGGGGAAATATATGTGCTGTATGAACTTTGGGGAGGTGAACGGTACTTTGGGCTGTGGGATTGAGTGTGTTGTGCAGGTGTTTGAGTTGTATTGGCGGGTTATATGGACGGGAAGGGGGAGGTGTTTGTTATGCGGGATTAATTTGTGGCATATTAAATATAAGCCTGGTTGTGTTGTGGCTAATAGAGTATATATATGTCTTGTGTTTATTTACTGTTTTAGTCATTCCCAGCTAAATATCAGGTCCCACCCGCCTCTCACAGCATCTTCCCTATCTGAATCGCTCCCACTGCCCTCTAGTCCTTCACTCTCACTTTCCTCATCCACGAATCTTTCATCCTCGCTCAAATTAATAGGGAAATCGTCGCTTTCTCGGTCCGAATCGTTCTCGCTGCTGGTGGCCATGATTGTCAACAATGTGCGGATGTGAGGAGCTCCACGACCTGTGACGTCACGCTACTCGTCTGCTACTTCCGGTACAGGCAAGGCTTTTTTATCAGCGACCAAAAGTTGCGAACTTTATCGTCGATGTTCTCTACTAAATCCTTTCAGCAAAAATATGGCAATATCCCGAAATGATCAAGTATGACACATAGAATGGACCTGCTATCCCCGTTTAAATAAGAAAATCGCATTTCAGTAGGCCTTTAAGGCTAGGATAAACGGGTTGAATTGGTTACGTGAAGATGCAACTTTTCCTACGTCACACTTTTTGTATTGTTTTGTTTCCGACAAAAATGTGCGCCATGGTTTCGGTCTCATGAGCAAAATAGCGAGTGCAATCCATTTAGTGTGTTTCTCTTTATGCATATGTACAATATACAGTATACTCACTTTCAGAATACCACAATTGCAGGGGGAGATGCGGATATAATCATTTAGGGCTCGCAATGAGATTGATCTATCCTGAAACTGTTTTGCATCTATGGCACTTTTGGAAGGTACGTGCAAAGTGGCACAGTTACGCACAAATGAAAGCGCCACGGTCATAAGGAAACAATCACTATAAAAGGATGGAGAGTGAGAATTTTCCATGCTCGTCTTGACAATCGACATATTATTTATATAAAGTTATTTATATCGTCGATGTTGTTTTTTTTTATAATGATGTTCTTTTTTTCATATACAAGATATATTACTAAAAGAACTTCTTGCAACATGCATTTTCTTGCACCTGGATCATTTCAGCTCAAAATGCAGTTATTACCGCGATTGTGCCAAAAACACCAATTGTGCGGTCTCCCAAAGCGCTAAAAAGAGGTTATTTTGTTTTGTTATTTTGTTATTTTGCAGTCTTAGTAGAACACCCGCAACACACCCACTAATTTTATATGCAATTTCTAGAGATGTCCAATAATGGCTTTTTTGCCGATATCCGATATTCTGATATTGTCCAACTCTTAATTACCGATACCGATATCAACCGATACCGATATATACAGTCGTGGAATTATCACATTATTATGCCTAATTTTGTTTTGATGCCCCGCTGGATGCATTAAACAATGTACGGTAACAAGGTTTTCCAAAATAAATCAACTCAAGTTATGGAAAAAAATGCCAACATGGCACTGCCATATTTATTATTGAAGTCACAAAGTGCATTCTTTTTTTTAATATGCCTCAAAACAGCAGCTTGGAATTTGGGACATGCTCTCCCTGAGAGAGCATGAGGAGGTTGAGGTGGGGAGAGGGGATGGGAGGGTGGGGGGTAGCAGGGGGTGTATATTTTAGCGTCCCGGAAGAGTTAGTGCTGCAAGGGGTTCTGGGTATTTGTTCTGTTGTTTTTATGTTGTGTTACAGTGCGGATGTTCTCCCGAAATGTGTTTGTCATTCTTGTTTGGTGTGGGTTCACAGTGTGGCGCATATTTGTAACAGTGTTAAAGTTGTTTATACGGCCACCCTCAGTGTGACCTGTATGGCTGTTGCCCAAGTATGCCTTGCATTGTGAAAAGCCGTAGATATAATGTGACTGGGCCGGCACGCAAAGGCAGTGCCTTTAAGGTTTATTGGCGCTCTGTACTTCTCCCTACGTCCGTGTACAAAGCGGCATTTAAAAAAGTCATACATTTTACTTTTTGAAACCGATACCGATAATTTTGAAACCGATACCGATAATTTCCGATATTACATTTTAAAGCATTTATCGGCCGATAATATCGGCAGTCCGATATTATCGGACATCTCTAGCAATTTCATATAATTATTTGATACTTGTTTATATTGACATTCTTTTTTTCATATAAAAGATATATTACTAAAAAAATTTTTGCAACAAGCATTTTCTTTCAACTGGATCATTTCAGCTCCCCAAGCAGTTATTACCACGATTGTGCCAAAAACACCAATTGTGCGGTCTCCCAAAGCGCTAAAAAGAGGTTATTTTGTCTAGAATACACTTCTAAAGCGCAGAAAAAGTGGCACTGATTTTAGTTGTGTGCTGCACGTTTCCCGACGTGACAAAACACCATAAGTTTGAGGATAACATGAGTAAATGAGTGTGGTGAAAGTCAGTACATGTAAAATCCTTATTTAATTATGCCAGTCTTCACCACTTTTGTGCTTGTTATCAATTGAACACGCAGTCTTAGTAGATCACACACTAATTTTACATGCAATTTCATATAATTATTTGATACTTGTTTATATTGACAAATGTGCTATTTTAAACACCAATATTGTTCAATGAATGATACTTATTACATATGTCAAGCTTGTATGCTATTGTGCGCTTAGCTGTAGTGTAGCTGCTAGCCCCTAGTAGCCTATAGCCTACCATGCGTACTTGTTGTGCTTATTGGAGGACATTTAGATGTTAACTAGTTGTCCAGCTTTGCACAATTAAACAGGATGCAAGGCTGCTTGTATCGGACATTGTATCACAGGTTTTACGTGCAAGCCGATATCATCCCATACTTGTTTTTTTGCTTATATCACATTGATATCAATATAGGATCAGGACAGCCCTACTATTTTCAAGAGTCTGAAATGGATTAATATTAGAGATGTCCGATAATATCGGCCTGCCGATAAATGCGTTAAAATGTAATATTGGAAATTATCGGTATCGTTTTTTTTATTATCGGTATCGTTTTTTTTTATTTATTTTTTTTTTATTATTATTATTTTTTTAAATTAAATCAACATATAAAACACAAGATACACTTACAATTAGTGCACCAACCCAAAAAACCTCCCTCCCCCATTTACACTCATTTACACTCATTCACACAAAAGGGTTGTTTCTTTCTGTTATTAATATTCTGGTTCCTACATTATATATCAATATATATCAATAGAGTTAGTTAGTACTAACCTTTAACAGTTAATTTTACTCATTTTCATTAATTACTAGTTTCTATGTAACTGTTTTTATATTGTTTTACTTTCTTTTTTATTCAAGAAAATGTTTTTAAATTATTTATCTAATTTTATTTTATGAATTTTTTTTAAAAGTACCTTATCTTCACCATACCTGGTTGTCCAAATTAAGCATAATAATGTGTTAATTCCACGACAGTATATATCGGTTGATATCGGTATCGGTAATTAAAGAGTTGGACTATATCGGAATACCGGATATCGGCAAAAAGCCATTATCGGACATCCCTAATTAATATGATTTACATGATTCCTTATGGGAAAATGTGATTCTTTTTTTGTGCGATTCGGTTTTTGTTGGACCTTCTGAAACGACTTTAACGCTGTATTAACATTTGTAGTACAGTCTGAGGGCCCAAAACGGTTGGGAAGCGCTACACAATATGGCTTTAAAGCACGACAAAGCCGCTGTCACTGGTTTGAGAGAATGGCCAAAGGGCTCAAAGTTGCGATCAAAGGTGAGCGAGCCCATGTGGCAAACACCCGATGATGCCTCAAAGAGACATGTCTTCAAAACGGACTGCTGGACAAAAGTGGTGCCACAGCTGGGGGCCCGAGTGAGTCTTCTCCATTGGACAAAAAGCTCTGTCAATCATCACAGGGGGTCAAAACTCAACTCAGAGGAGGAGGACAATGGCGCTCTCTAAAAGAATGCATGGCTAATCAACCTTGGTATTACGTTATATGAGTCAGTGGTAGAAAAGAAGAATGCACGCCACCGTGGCTATTGAACTGGTTATAATGGACAAGTCCATGAAGAGGAGTCATTGACACTCACTGAAGTCTACTTCATGGCGAGTTCCTTTCGGAGCAGACTGAGAAGCTTTTTCACAGCTAAAAAAACACTCTGCCTCGGGGTGGAAATGCCCAAAGAGTGGCGCGATGGGCTCAAGGCGCTGACCTGTCGGCCGTCAAGGGTCGGCGAGGACAATTAGGACTGTCACTAGAGCTTTACAATGACAGCAGCCATCAGCAACAAGGCTGTTGATTCTCTTCGCCCCCTCGCCTATGTTCCGCGGTCCCTCTCGTCCGACATGTTCGCCTCCGAGGCCCGGAGCTGAGCGGTGTGACTAATTATTCATACGGTATTTTCCACATTCAGCGCTTGCTTTGCATTCCGCCCGCCGAAAAAAAGTGTAATAATTGGATATGTTTGTAATTAGAGGAGGGAAACAGACGCACGCTGGCTGTTGTTTTGCCTGTTGTGCCGAACGACGAAGACGGAGCAAAATAAACACTGATTACATAGAACACTAATTACTGTGGAATTATCCAGTCTAGCTCACTTTGCGGGGTTCATTCTTAGGATTCTCACCATGCACACATATGAAACATCCACCATGGGACATTACTAGCCCAAATCAATGACACAAAGACATATTTCATATTAACGACTTCTTAACTATTCTATCATTTACAATCCATATGAGAGACAAAACACACGTCTTTCCCTTTACTGTGCATTCTAAGGAGTGAAAAACTGTTATTGTGAGGTGGCTAGCAATGCAGGTGAAAGAGATTCATCTATTTCGCCTATAAAGATCACTAAAAACTATCCAAACCCACACAAATGATCCAAAACTAGAGATGTCCGATAATGGCTTTTTGCCGATATCCCGATATTGTCCAACTCTTTAATTACCGATACCGATATCAACCGATACCGATATCAACCGATATATGCTGTCATGGAATTAACACATTATTATGCCTAATTTGGACAACCAGGTATGGTGAAGATAAGGTACTTTTTAAAAATAATAATAAAATAAGATAAATAAATTAAAAACATTTTCTTAGAAAGTAAAACAATATAAAAACAGTTTCATAGAAACTAGTAATTAATGAAAATTAGTAAAATTAACTGTTAAAGGTTAGTACTATTAGTGGACCAGCAGCACGCACAATCATGTGTGCTTACGGACTGTATCCCTTGCAGACTGTATTGATATATATTGATATATAATGTAGGAACCAGAATATTAATAACAGAAAGAAACAACCCTTTTGTGTGATTGAGTGTGAATGAGTGTAAATGGGGGAGGGAGGTTTTTTGGGTTGGTGCACTAATTGTGAGTGTATCTTGTGTTTTATATGTTGATTTAATAAAAAAACCCCAAAGAAAACAACCCAAAAAACGATACCGATAATTTTCGATATTACATTTTAACGCATTTATCGGCCGATAATATCGGCAGGCCGATATTATCGGACATCTCTAATGTTAATTCATTTCAGACTCTTAAAAATAGTAGGGCTGTCCTGATCCTATATTGATATCAATGTGATATAAGCAAAAAAACAAGTATGGGATGATATCGGCTTGCACGTAAAACCTGTGATACAATGTCCGATACAAGCAGCCTTGCATCCTGTTTACTTGTGCAAACAGAAGTGTGTATCTTGTGTTTTTTATGTTGATTTAATAATTAAAAAAAAACAAAAAAAAAAAACCCGATACTGATAATAAAAAAAACGATACCGATAATTTCCAATACTACATTTTAACGCATTTATCAGCCGATAATATCGGCCTACCGATATTATCGGACATCTCTATCCAAAACGTTACTTAAGTAAATGTACCACAGTAAATACTACCCACACAAGTCACAGGTCACAAGTTGCGGCATTATAATGAGGCTAAATAAAACTAACTAGAATCTAAAATGTTTATTTTAACATTTAACTGATAACAACTGTGCTGTCAAGGTTTTATATCCTGTTTTCAATTCTGAGTACCATTTGCAAGTATTGTATAAAATACTTAGCATGCAATTGTAATTGCCTGCCGTACAGTTATGTACGGCAGGAGTTGATGATAAATCACAATTTCCAGTTTCTCTATTCGACATGTTCGAAAGCGAGTAGGAAGAAGCAGAGCTTATTTAATCCTACTGTCATGATCTGTGGTCTGGATCATGTTTTTTGTTATTTTCTGTTAGTTTAAGACTCCACTAGTTCCTGTTTTTGTACACCCTTGTTTAGTTTCCATGGCGACCTATTAGTTTTACCTGCCTCATGTGTTTGGGACACGCACTTGCTCTAATCAAGAGACTATTATTTAAGCCTGTCTTTGCCAGTTAGTCGTCCTGGCGTCATTGCTTGTGTCATGCGATTGCTTGTTTCATGCTTAGTTCATGCTGTTTGATTCATGCCCTGTCCACGTAAGTGTTAGTTGTTTTTTGCCAAGTAAGTTTTGTTTGTTTGTTCATGCCACAGTTAGTGAGTTTTTGCCCTGTCCATAGTCCATGCTAAGTGTTAGCTTTTGTTTCCTGCGCTAAGTTGTGCCTTCGCCTTGTGCGCCTTTTTGTTTGTACCTATTTGAGAGTAGAGATTAAATCATGTTCCTACCTTCAAGTCCTGTCCGGAATAGTTCGTTTGCGTCCTGGGAGAACAAACCTCGCAGTAAGCTGCGAAAACCCCACCCGCTATGACACCTACCACTTTTCTTTTACATAGCAGTTGCCTGAGATCGGTAGGTTGTGAGTTCAAACCCCAGCCGAGTCATACCAAAGACTATTAAAAAAATGGGACCCGTTACCTCCCTGTTTGGCACTCAGCATCAAGGGTTGGAATTGGGGGTTAAATCACCAAAAATGATTCCCGGGCGCAGCACCGCTGCTGCCCACTGCTCCCCTCACCTCCCAGGGGGTGGAACAAGGGGATGGGTCAAATGCAGAGGACAAATTTCGCCACACCTAGTGTGTGTGTGACAATAATTGGTACTTTAACTTAACTTTAACTAAAACTGTTCTCAATTTATTGACAATATACTCCATAAGTAATAACAATAAAATTGAATAAAAAAATAAAAAAATAAAAATAAATAAATAATATTTAGTGAAATAAGTTGTATTTCATATGGTGAGATAAGTAATATTATCTAGAAAATGAATGGATGGATGAAATGAATTCAAAATGTTTATCATGTTTCTTCTTCTTTGTACTTTGTAAACACTTTAAGTTTGAAGAGTTTCTTGAAGTGGATTATATCAGTACATTGGGCATTGTACAAGTGCAATATATTTATCTGTACAGTAATCTATTTATTTATATCTGCACATTGTTGCTCTTTTATCCTGCACCACCACGAGCTATTGCAACGAAATGTTGTTCTTATCTGTACTGCATACTTGCCAACCTTGAGACCTCCGATTTCGGGAGGTGGGGGGCGGGGGCGGGGGCGTGGTTAAGAGGGGAGGAGTATATTTACAGCTAGAATTCACCAAGTCAAGTATTTCATATATATATATATATATATATATATATATATATATATATATATATATATATATATATATATATATATATATATATATATATATATATAAGAAATACTTGACGAAATACTAAGTCACGTATTTCATATATATATATATATATATATATATATATATATATATATATATTTTACGAAATACTAAGTCAAGTATTTCATATATATATATATATATATATATATATATATATATATATATATATATATATATATATATATATATATATATATGTATTATATATATATATAAGAAATACTTGACTTTCAGTGAATTCTAGCTATAAATGTATATTTATTTTATTATATATATATATATATATATATATATGTATATTTATTTTATTATATATATATATATATATATATATATATATATATATATATATATATATATATATATATATATATATATATATATATATATATATATATATATGTATAAAATAAATATTTGAATTTCAGTGTTCATTTATTTACACATATACACACACATAGCACTCATCTACTCATTGTTGAGTTAAGGGTTGAATTGTCCATCCTTGTTCTATTCTCTGTCACTATTTTTCTAACCATGCTGAACACCCTCTCTGATGATGCATTGCTGTGTGGCACGCACAAAAGTGCAGTATTGTCCTGTTTAAGAGTGTCACAACATTGCTGTTTACGGCAGACAAACTGCTTTACGGTAGAATAAAACATGACTGCTGTTGTTGTGTGTTGTTACCACACTGGGAGGACGTTAATGAAACTGTCTAACAATAAACCCACATAAGAAACCAAGAACTCGCCCTCTATCATTCTACAGTTCTAACGTTATTGGGCAGGTACACTTTTTATATTGTGGGTTAGCGGACTCAGGTCCGCGTGGACCTGAGTCCGCCTGAATTTCGGGAGATTTTCGGAGAAAATTTGTCCCGGGAGGTTTTCGGGAGAGGCGCTGAATTTCGTGAGTCTCCCGGAAAGTCCGGGAGGGTTGGCAAGTATGCTGTACTGTAAAGTTAAAATTTGAATGACAATAAAAGGAAGTCTAAGTCTAAAAAGTCTAAGACTGACACAATACTCCAAACACTAAAGAACATGGATAAAACCAGCCTCAGATCTGAATCCACCAGGCTGCTTAATAAAACACTTAGCTTGGTCTCCACCAGGAAATGAGAAGTCTGCGTTTTGGTCATCTCGTCTTTTGCCTAGCAGGCTAATGAATGTGTTGTTTATCGAGTGGAGTATTTCTGACTGAAAGCACATATTGCCACAACAACACGTGCCTAAAATGCCATCTGATTAGCACCCCTCCCTCTTTTGTTGGCGCTAATAAGCTTTGCCTTCAGCTGCTTTTTATTCACACATATGCGGGAGCAAACAGTCGTCTTGCTTCGACTGAGAAGCAACTTTTCATGCACGTCACGCATCACAAGAAGAACAATCCGAGTGCAATGGCAGACATTAGAGCACCTCCATGTTTCTTCCCCAAAGAAGGTTTAAAAGCGCAACCAAGGAGGCGGCTAGGAATCTTTTAGGATGCCACTCCGGTCCCAGGATGAAACCAAACCAAAGCAACGTGTCCCTCTGGACGGTCCTCGCCCCGTCTCCCCGTTGCATGGCTGGGATAACCCTGTGTTGCCATGGCAACAAGGACTTGGAGCGCCAGCGCTGTAAAGACTACAGATGGAGAGGGTGGAAAAAAAACAGAGAGGCTGAAGGTACAAGGAGAGCGTCCCCCCAAAAATTCATTCGCACTTGAAAAATCAATATCCACTTGTCCTACTTCTTCCTTTTCTCCTTACAAGTCCCTCGCCAACCTCGCCGTCCACGCCTGCCTCACTCCTCGCTCCGATGAATTAGCAATGACGTGGTCATAGTCACACTGGTGACCAAATCAGGAACATGTCGGTCCAGGTTACGCCCGCAGGACGACAGCGTGACCACTAATGTCACTGACATGTGGAGGACCACAGCTAATGCCGACACTTTAATGTACACTATATTGCCAAAAGTATTTGGCCACCCATCCAAATGATCAGAATCAGGTGTCCTAATCACTTGGCCTGGCCACAGGTGTATAAAATCAAGCACTTGGGCATGGAGAATGTTTCTACAAACATTTGTGAAAGAATGGACCGCTTTCAGTGATTTCCAGCGTGGAACTGTCATAGGATGCCACCTGTGCGACAAATCCAGTCGTGAAATTTCCTCGCTCCTAAACATTCCAAAGTCAACTGTCGGCTTTATTGTAAGAAAAGGGAAGAGTTTGGGAACAACAGCAACTCAGCCACCAAGTGGTAGGCCATGTAAACTGACAGAGAGGGCTCAGCGGATGCTGAAGCGCATAGCGCAAAGACTTTCTGCACAGTCAGTTGCTACAGAGCTCTAAACTTCATGTGACCTTCCAATTAGCCCACGTACAGTACGCAGAGAGCTTCATGGAATGGGTTTCCATGGCCGAGCATCTGCATCTAAGCCATACATCACCAAGTCCAATGCAAAGCGTGGGAAAGCACGTCGCCACTGGACTCTAGAGCAGTGGAGACACCTTCTCTGGAGTGATGAATCATGCTTTTCCATCTGGCAATCTGATGGACCAGTCTGGGATTGGAGGTTGCCAGGAGAACGCTACATTTCGGACTGCATTGTGCCGAGAGTGAAATTTGGTGGAGGAGGAATTATGGTGTGGGGTTGTTTTTCAGGAGTTGGGCTTGGCCCTTTAGTTCCAGTGAAAGGAACTTTGAATGCTCCAGGATACCAAAACATTTTGGACAATTCCATGCTCCCAACCTTGTGGGAACAGTTTGGAGCGAGCTCCTTCCTCTTCCAAAATGAGTGTGCACCAGTGCACAAAGAAAGGTCTATAAAGACATGGACGACAGAGTCTGGTGTGGATGAACTTGACTGGCCTGCACAGAGTCCTGACCTGAAGCTGATAGAACACCTTTGGGATGAATTAGAATGGAGACTGAGAGCCAGGCCTTCTCGACCAACATCAATGTGTGACCTCACCAATGCGCTTTGAACATTCCTATAAACACACTCCGCAACCTTGTGGACAGCCTTCCCAGAAGAGTTGAAGCTGTAATAGCTGCAAAAGGTGGACTGACATCACATTGAACCCTATGGGTTAGGAATGGGATGGCACTTCAAGTTCATATGTGAGTCAAGGCAGGTGGCCAAATACTTTTGGCAAGATAGTGTATCTTCAAGCGTACAAAAACAGCAACAAGTTAGCTTCACACCAAAAAAAAGCTAATACGGCTTGACAGGTCGAGGCAAGTAATAACGTCTGTTAACACTAGTCAAATATCCTCTGTCTGACAAAATGCAAAAATGCTCGTCAAAGATCCTGTATGTGACATGAGCGCTCTCCTATTTTAAAGGATATAGAGCAAAAACATTAGTGAAACATCCTTATTGAAAAGAGTGCGCTGCTGTTTTTGAAAATCAATGACAACGCTCGTCAAAGATTGTCAAAAGAACAGGATTCACCCGCTGTTTTTGTGGATCTACTGTAGAAGCACTCGTCAAAGATCCTCTATATGACAGGAGTGTTCTGCTCTTTTTGTGAATCGACGACAAAAACACGTTCCAAATATTGTGCAGAGATAAAGGAGCGCTCTGCTGTTTTTGACACTCTGCTGGATAAACATGAGACAAATATCATTCGTATGACAAGAGAGTTCTGCTGTTTTTGGGGATTAACCTCAAAACCACTAGTCATTACGACAGAAGTGTTCTGCTGTTTTTGAAGGCCTATGGTAATAAACACTGAATAGTGACAATATAACTGAAGTGCTCTTGTCAAAAATCCTCTGTATGACAGGAACATTCTGCTGTTTTTGACGATCAACTACAGAAACACTTGTTTAATATTGCCAATATACCATACCTTCTGTTTTTGAGGCTCAACTACAAATATACTAAATATTGTCAATACAACAGGAGTATTTTTCTGCCTTTGAAGATCAACTACAAAAATATTAGTTACATTTAGTTACATATCGTCAATACAACAAGACTGCGCTGCTGTTTTTGACAATCAACCACAAACACACTAGATTGCTAATACAACGAGAGTGGTGTGCTATTTTTGAGGCTCTACTGCATACTAAATGAGTCAAAAATCCTCTGTATGACAGGAGCACTCTGCTGTTTTTGACAATCACCTACAGAAACACCCGTTAAATATTGCCAATATTACAGAGGGGCTTTGCTGTTTTTGAGGATCAACTACAAAAATACTAAAGATTGTCAATACAACAGGAGGGCTCTGATACTTTTGATGATCTACTGCATAAACATGAGTCAATATTCTTTGTTTGACCAGAGAGTTCTGTTGTTTTTGGGGATCAACCACAAAATCACTAGTCGAAGATTGTCAATACAACAGGAGTGTGCTGATGTTTTTACAGCAAAAACACTAAATATTGCCAATATACTGTAACTAAAGTGCTCTACTCTTTTTGAGGATCTACTGCAAAAACTTGAGTCAAGAATCGTCTGTATGAAAGAAGCGCCTTGCTGTTAATGATGATCAACTACAGAAGCGCTCGTTAAATATTGCCAATACAACAGAAGTGTTCTGCTGTTTTTGGGAATCAAATATACAAAAATACTAAGGATTGTCTATATAATAAGACTGCTTTGCTGTTTTTGAGGATCAACTACAAAAATACTAAAGATTGTCAATGCAACAGGAGTGCTCTAATACTTTCAAGGATCTACTGCATAACCATGAGTCAATATCCTTTGTATGGCCAGAGAGTTCTGCTGTTTTTGGGGATCAACCTCAAAACCACTAGTCGAAGATTGTCAACATGACCGGAGTGCTCTGATGTTTTTACAGCAAAAACACTAAATATTGGCAATATATTGTAACTGAAGTGCTACACTGTTTTTGAAGATCTACTGCAAAGACACTAGTCAAAAATCTTCTGTACGACAGGAGTGCTCTGCTGTTTTTGATAATCAACTATAGAAACACTCGTTAAATATTGCCAATATTACAAAAGTGCTCTGCTGTTTTTGAGATTGACTACAAAAAAGTGACACATTGTCAATACAACGAGAATGCTCTGCTGTTTTTGACGACCATTTTGAGGATCAACTACAAAAATACGAAAGATTGTCAATACAACAGGAGTGCTCTAATACTTTCGAGGATCTACTGCATAACCATGACTCAATGTCCTTTGTATGACCAGAGAGTTCTGCTGTTTTTGGGATCAACTACAAAAAAGTGACATATTGTCAATACAACGAGAATGCTCTGCTGTTTTTGACGACCATTTTGAGGATCAACTACAAAAATACGAAAGATTGTCAATACAACAGGAGTGCTCTAATACTTTCGAGGATCTACTGCATAACCATGACTCAATGTCCTTTGTATGACCAGAGAGTTCTGCTGTTTTTGGGATCAACTACAAAAAAGTGACATATTGTCAATACAACAAGAATGCTCTGCTGTTTTTGACGACCATTTTGAGGATCAACTACAAAAATACTAAAGATTGTCAATACAACAGGACTGCTCTAATACTTTCGAGGATCTACTGCATAACCATGAGTCAATATCCTTTGTATGACCAGAGAGTTCTGCTGTTTTTGGGATCAACCTCATAACCACTAGTTGAAGATTGTCAACACGACTGGAGTGCTCTGACGTTTTTACAGCAAACACACTCAATTTTGGCAATATACTACATGTAACTGAAGTGCTACACTGTTTTTGAGGATCTACTGCAAAGACACTAGTCAAAAATCTTCTGTATGACAGGAGTGCTCTGATGTTTTCAATAATCAACTACAGAAACACTCGTTAAATATTGCCAATATTACAGAAGTGCTCTGCTGTTTTTGAGATTGACTACAAAAAAGTGACATATTGTCAATACAACAAGGATACTCTGCTGTTTTTGACGACTAACTACAACAACACCAGTTAAAGATTGCCAATACAACAGAGCTGCTCTGCTGTTTTTGAAGACCTACTGCAAAAACACTTGTCGAAGGTCCTCTATGCAACGGGGAAAGTGCTGTTTATAAGAATGTAAAGCAGAAGCACAAGTCAAAGATCCTCTATTAGACAGTTCTCAGCTGTTTTTAAGGACATGAAATTGGTCACTTTGAATTTGTTTGTGTTAAAAGATTCGACACCACCAAGTCAGCTCGACACTAAACAAAGCGATGCCATCTCTCATTCCTGTATGATATATCATGTGGTAATAAGGTGTGTCTACGTGGTCAGAGGTAAACGGGGCTGTCAGGCTGATGTCACCATCTGACCCAAGCGGGTCCAGCAAGCGGAAGCTCCATCAGCCTGATAAAGATGTTCATAAAAGGATTGATATTGGTTGTCACGCAAGACTATAGATTCATATCAGGAACATACACATAAATACGTGAGAACACTGAACTCATTCATCTTCACAATGTATGTTCCCCTGCGATCTCGCCGCGTGATTCTGCCTGTGATCTCCTGGTATTGGATGACGAGAGGAAATCACACAGATAGCATCGGAATCAAAGGAAGCGTCGCGCGTACTGCTGTGTACTGACGTGTGCTGCTGTGTACTGACATTTACTGAAAAAATATAAATATAAAAAAATACAATAAAAAAACTGGCAGGTCACTTGCCAAAATGTGTGGTTTTTTTTCATCAAATAACTGTAAATAAAAAACAAATACCGTATTTTTCGGACTATAAGTCGCAGTTTTTTTCATAGTTTGGCCGGGCTCCAGTGCGATTTATATATTTTTTTTTCCTTATTTATTATGCATTTTCGGCAGGTGCGACTTATACTCCGGTGCGACTTATACTCCGAAAAATACGGTAATCACTGTTATTTTTAGGGTAACAAAATGAGCTAATGAGTTTCCATTTGATTACTGAATAATCAACTCACGATTTTTTTTTTTTTTACAGTGCACTGCAACATTAAACAGAATCTAGATTTTACGGCACAGACAAACACGTCAATTCGGTCAGCAGAATTTTATCGTAAAAAAATGTACGTAAAAATATATTGTAAAATTTAAACCGGTTCCACTGTTTTTTTTACAGTAAAATGTTGCCGACTGAGCTGACAGTTTTTGTGTTTGTTTTTTACCATAACATTTTTGGTTGTTGTAACTGCAGTACATTACTGTAAATTGAAAAAAAAAACAGTACCTTTGTTTTACTGTGACATTTTGGCAAATTCCTTTTTTTAACCGTGTTACAGAACACAGTAAAAAAAAATCTTAAGATTTTTACGGTAAAAAAAATAAAAATAAAAAACCTGTCAGCTCAGTTGCCAGAATTTTATGGAAAAATTGACGATGGTTTTTACTATACATCGAATTAATGTCAATTTAAACGGTAACACAACAAAATTCTGGCAACTGAGCGGCCAGCTTTTTACCGTAAAATCTACAGCAGGTTTTACAGTACATTACTGTAAATTTAAAAACGCTACATCTGTTATTTTTACGTTAAAATTCTGATGGCTGAGCTGCCGTTTTTCTTTACCATACAATTTACAGTTGTTGTTTTAACAGTGCATTACTATGAATGTAAAAACAGATCTATTTTTTACAGTAAAATTTGGTCAGTTGTTTACTGTGAAATCGACATAATTGTGTGCACTGTAAAAAAAACAAAAAAAAACTGTAGAGTTTACAGTAAAAAAAAACCCTGTCAGCTCCGTCGCCAGTATTTTAATGTCAATTTTTTTATTAATATAAAAATGGAAACACCATTATCTTCACTGTAAAATCCTGGTGACTGAGCTGCCAGGTTTTTTGTTTTTGTTTTTTTTACCGTAAAATCTATTGCAGCTTTAACAGTGCATTACTGTAAAATTAAAAACGGTTCCATTGTTATTTTACAGTAAAATTTTGCCAAATAAACTGGCAGTTTTTTTTTATTTTCTATGTAGAAATCTATAGTTCTTGTTAGTACAATGCATTGGTAAAAATGAAAAAAGCGGTACCTTTTTTTTTTTACTGAAAATTTCAAGCAAATAACTTTTTTTTTTTTTACCGTGTTACAGAGTACTGTAAAAAAAAAAACTGAAGACTTTACAGTAAAAAAACAACTATCAGCTCAGTTACCAGAATTTGACCATAAAATGCATAGTATTTTTTTTACTCTATATCGTATTAATGTAAATTTAAAGGGTAACACAACAAAATTCTGGCGACTGAGCGGCAAGTTTTTTTTAAACATAAAATCAGTTTTTACAGTGCATTGCTGTAAATTTAAAAATGCTGCCACTTTTTTTCTTTTACATAAAAATTCTGGCGATGGGGCTGCCATTTTTCTTTACCTTACCTCAGGGCATTCAATCAATCGCAACTGGACCGCCCTGAGATGACAATGACCAGAACATTCTTAGACTTCTTTACCTTACAATTTACAGTTGTTATTTTTAACAGTGCATTACTATGAATGGAAAAATGGCACTATATTTTTACAGTAAAATTTTGGTGGCTGAGTTGTCAGTTGTTTACTGTGAAAATGACTTAATTTCTTTTTTTACAGTGCACTGTAAAAAAAACCCTGTAGATTTTACAGTAAAAAAAAACAACCTGTCAGCTCAGTCGCCAGTATTTTTACGTCAAATTTCTGATTAGTGTAAATTGAAAAACGGCAACACTGGTGACTGAGCTGTCAGGTTTTATTAATTTTTTTTACGGCAGTTTTCACAGTGCATTACTGTAAATTTAAAAACACTTTCACTGTTATTTTATGGTACAACTCTGGCGATTGATCTACCATTTTTTTTTTACCTTAAAAGTTACAGTTGCTATTTTAACAGTGCATTACTATGAATGGGGAAAAGGTACTATATTTTATAGTAAAACTATGGTGACTGGGTTGTCTGTTGTTTACTACAAAATTTACATATATTATTTTTTTTTTTTACAGTGCACTGTAAAAAATCTGTAGATTTTACCGTCAAAAAAAAAAAGAAAAAAGAAACCTGTCAGTTTGGTCGCCAGCATTTTAGCATAACATTTACAGATATTTTTACATGGAATTACTGTAATTTAAAAACGGTGTGGAGGGAGGTGTGGCCAGCGCTGCCTGCGGAAGCAAAAGTCACCGCCTCTGTCCATGGTGCTGAGGACAGAGCACCATCAGACGGGGGCGTGGTAGTGAAATCTAATCACCTGCCAGCTGTGTCTTGCCGTCAGCACTGCCACGCCCCTGTCTGATGGTGCTCTGTCCTCAGCACCATGGACAGAGGCGGTGACCTTTGCTCCTGCAGGCAGCGCTGGCCACACCTCGCTCCACACACTGTTATTTTCACAGTACAATTCTGGTGACATAGTTTTATTTTTTTTCAGCCTAACATTTACAGTTGTTGTTTTTATAGTACAAGTATACCATCGAGCAAGACAACGTTATCACTTGTGGCAACAGCTATTTACACAATCCTGACTGTGTGTTGACTCCGATGGATAGTAAATCTGACACTGCAGTGCAAGCTGTACACTGACTACTCTGAAGCATATCCCTGTCTTGAGAAGCTGTAGTAAAATACTGATGTGTTTCTCACACAGGGACACAGTCAACGTGTTTTAACCCAATCATTTTGCATGAAAAGCTAACAAAGAAAGAGCGCTTCTTCACTGTGCTGCATAATAAACACAGTAAGACAGCGGCTAATTGGAGTAAACGTACGTCAGCCGAGCAACTTTTTTTTATGACGGCCCCTCGTCTGCGTGTAAACACAATAAACTTTGACGCTAAGTGGAGGTGGCGATGAGGGAGGCTGCAGGACCTTTTCATTAACAACATCCATTAGTGTAAAAATGAACTGAGGGTAAACAAACGGGAGTGACTAATTGTGCGCCATTCATTTGACGCGGTGCCAGTGTCAAAATGCAAAGTGTGCCCATTTGGAGACACGATGGAAAGTCGGAGCGAGCGTTTTAGGGACTTCACTTCAAGGTCAACTTTAATTAACGCACACAACCACTGGGAGACGCTACTGAGGCACACTAAATTCCATTATTGTTTTAATGATTGAGTATTGTTTCAGGCTGCAAACACCCACACACACGCACACGCACACACACACACACACACACACACACACACACACACACACACACACACACACACACACACACACACACACACACACACACACACACACACACACACACACACACACACACAAGTAATAAATCACACCTATCAGAGCTGCATCATCTAGATCAGTGGTTCTCAAACTTTTTTTTTAACCAAGTACCGCCTCAGAAAACACTTGACTCTCCCAATACCACCATAATGACCAACATTAAAATACAGTAGCATAGTAGGCCTAAGTATTCATTAAAAATAAAATGTATTTAACAAGTATATTTAATATTTTTGTAACATTACACACAGTTTGAACATTAACTGTGTTTGAATATAGGAAAAAAACACTGCATACTTAAATAATGAGTCAAATAAAATTAATTGCACATAATGAAAGGATTTTTTGGCATTCCACTAGATCATGGGTGTCAAACTCTAACCCGCGGGCCAAAATTGGCCCGCCGTGTAATTTCACTTGGCCCTTGAGGCGATATCAAATTAACACTAGAGCTGGCCCGCCGATTATATTGAGCGGCGGTGCCGCGGTAACACCGCATTCACCGCTAATTCTCATACTTGCCAACCCTCCCGGGAGACTCCCAAATTTCAGTGCCCCTCCCGAAAATCGTCACGTCCGCTTTTCATCCAGTCCAACGTGTGCTGGCCCAGTCACATAATACCGGTATGTGGGGCTTCTGCACGCACACACAAGTGAATGCAAAGCATACTTGATCAACAGCGATACAGGTTACACTGAAGGTGGCCGTATAAACAACTTTAACACTGTTAGAAATATACGCCACACTGTGAACCCACACCAAACAAGAATGACAAACACATTTCGGGAGAACATCCGCACCATAACACAACATAAACACAACAGAACCCTTTGCAGCACTAACTCTTCTGGGACGCTACAAGGTGTGTGTGTGTGTGCACTAACAGACACTTTAACAGGAGGAACACGATTAACACTGTTGTCACTAAGTCACATAAGTTTAAGCTCTGCTTCTTCCAACTCCTTTTCGGACGTGCTGTAATGAAACAACTGGAATTGTGTGATGCATTCCATTGTATCGTATGTGTTCGAAATAAACTGACACTGAACTGAACTGAACTGAAAACCTAAATTAATATCAGTAAATGATTCTCCGCCCCGCCTCCTCTTTTTAAGAAAGTTGTTTCAAGGTTTAAAGGTCATCTGTCACAAATAACTTGGTTTTCATGCTCCCCACTTTTCATATGATGAAACTTTGCCCCGGTTTTCGTATACTTTCATAAACCCTGCGTGTAACAAACTAATCAGTCCCTCCAGGATTTCCCTGGCTTTTTGTGATTGTCGCAACCTAAAATGCGAAAACTCCAAACAGCTTTTTCAGAAAGTTGCAGCAAAAGTTGAAATATATTTGAGGCTTTTTCTTAAACAACTTTGAATCAATTTGTCCATCCATCCATCCATCTTCTTCCGCTTATCCGAGGTCGGGTCGCGGGGGCAGCAGCCTAAGCAGGGAAGCCCAGACTTCCCTCTCCCCAGCCACTTCGTCCAGCTCTTCCCGTGGGACCCCGAGGCGTTCCCAGGCCAGCCGGGAGACATAGTCTTCCCAACGTGTCCTGGGTCTTCCCCGCGGCCTCCTACCGGTCGGACGTGCCCTAAACACCTCCCTAGGGAGGCGTTCGGGTGGCATCCCGACCAGATGCCCGAACCACCTCATCTGGCTCCTCTCGATGTGGAGGAGCAGCGGCTTTACTTTGAGCTCCTCCCGGATGGCAGAGCTTCTCACCCTATCTCTAAGGGAGAGCCCCGCCACCCGGCGGAGGAAACTCATTTCGGCCGCTTGTACCCGTGATCTTGTCCTTTCGGTCATAACCCAAAGGTCATGACCATAGGTGAGGATGGGAACATAGATCGACCGGTAAATTGAGAGCTTTGCCTTCCGGCTCAGCTCCTTCTTCACCACAACGGATCGATACAGCGTCCGCATTACTGAAGACGCCGCACCGATCCGCCTGTCGATCTCACGATCCACTCTTCCCCCACTCATGAATCAATTTGTGATTTCATGAATTTATCGATGTTTTAAAGTGCTCCCTGTAACCTTAAATTTCAACCAAATTTAGAAAAATAAATACCACATTGATGTTTTACTTGGTTTATACCACACACATATAAAAGTGGACACTAGATGGCAGTAAGAGTGCATATTCAGAGCTTATAATTGGAAGTTGAGTATACAAAAATTTGTTTTCCTCACGATGACAGCATTTCACTAACATTATGTCAATTTCTGTGACTCACCGCAGTTAATAGTAGATTATGTTGTTTTTGGCTAATTCCGTGACTCTCTACGTTGAAATGCTCCAAACTAATTAGTAACACAAAGAAAAAATAAATGATCTGAACAACAAATTGTTCCATTCCTAATTGGTGGTAGTGGTTCTTAGTTAGGAAGCTATAGACAAATTATGGGCGGGTAGTCCTTTAATCATCTCTATTATTCGTTTTTGGCGATTATTTGTTTATAAATTGCACACATTACGATGAACGACTCTTGTGTGTCTTCTTTCTTTGTGTCAAAGCATTGTGTTTTCTGCGGTGTCCATGTGCTGTTTGCATGGCGAGGTGTTCAAACGCACTGCGTAACTCAGTGCATTTTTCACTTTGATTACTGTGCAATATCTATATGAAGTACCTCTCATTGTTCTATATCCACTCACCATTGCTGTAAAACCAATTCATCTATGCAATATTTATTATTGAATGTGCAATATTCCACACTGCCATTATATTCTATTCTAGAATTCTAGGCTTTCAGATCTCTGTTCTTTTTTTTTAATGCAAAATCAGCCACCATGGGGCCACACAGAGTTGCAAGTGCCAGCAATTTGATGAAAATGGTAAATGGGTCACACTTGTATAGCGCTTTTCTACCTTTTTTAAGGAACTCAAAGCGCTTTGACACTATTTCCACATTCACCCATTCACACACACACATTCACACACTGATGGCGGGAGCTGCCATGCACGGCGCTAACCAGGCCCATCAGGAGCAAGGGTGAAGTGTCTTGCTCAAGGACACAACGGACGTGACTAGTATGGTAGAAGGTGGGGATTGAACCAGGAACCCTCAGATTGCTGGCACGGCCACTCTCCCAACTTCGCCACGCCGAGAAGGCGAGAAGCACTATTGAATTCAAGAAATAACTCGCAGTATGAAGGTGACATCCTCTTTGCCGAATAAGATTAGATTAGGTCAACTAGGTAAGTCGAGGAAAAACAACAGCCTTCAATAAAGGTGAGGTTGATGTTAAATGTGTTCATTTTATTCATCATTTAAATGTATTTCACACAAAAAATGTGTTTTGAGTTCATATTACTTGGTGTGTGGAACGGAATAATTGCATTATTTCTTATGGGGGACAAAAAAATTTTTGTGCAAGGCTAACAAAAACCGAGGAACGATGCTTCTGTATTTGGCTAGTGGGTCATTGAACGCACCATCCTTGTTGTGGATGAAAAGGGCTTGACAAAGCATTTGTATAAAGTTATTTTTAGCTCTGCTCTTCTCCCATAATACTCTACCCTCTTCCTCCAAGACATTTTGGGTCGAGTCCGTCCTCGGACACCTCGGCTTCTTCTTCCATTCCCACACTGAGGAGCGAGCCAGAGACCAATTACACAGCGAGACAATGCTGGCCATAAATCATCCGCTGGACTGTCATAGCCACTGGAGGCTCGGCACTCGCCTCGTTTCTGTTCTCTTCTGCCATTCTTTTACTTTCATTTGTTCAATATTTTGGAGTCGCTTCTTAGGATATTCCTCTGTTTTGCTATTCTCTTCATGTCTTCTGTGTTTACATGTTGTCTTTACTGCACGCTATTGCACAACAAGTCGCCAAGGAGGCGAGGAAGGATCATTTCAAAGGTGTTAGTGGAGATTATGGAGGGTTTGTTGCAGGGTTTTGACGGATGAGTACAAATGATCACATCTGAATGTTTTACTTGACTTCCTGTGGTAAATATTCTGCAGACGAACTGAGGATAATAAGCAATCCTAAAGACATTAATGATACACGTTAATGTAAACAGGACTGCTGTCGTTGTTGTAGATCAAGAAAAACACACAACATTTTGGTCACGTATATATAGAAAACATTTATGTTTTTGCAACACGGAACGACACAGGAAGTCCTTCATACCGACAGCCAGCAGACTGTATAATGCACATGTTCCTTTTTGACTGTACTTAAATGTGTAATAGACTGTATTTATATTATTCACATGTGAATAATGCTGTATAATAGACTGTATTTATATTATCTTTCTGTGTGGAGTTTGCATGTCCTCCCCGTGACTGCGTGGGTTCCCTCCGGGTACTCCGGCTTCCTCCCACCTCCAAAGACATGCACCTGGGGATAAGTTGATTGGCAACACTAAATTGGCCCTAGTGTGTAAATGTGAGTGTGAATGTTGTCTGTCTATCTGTGTTGGCCCTGCGATGAGGTGGCGACTTGTCCAGGGTGTACCCCGCCTTCCGCCCGATTGTAGCTGAGATAGGCTCCAGCGCCCCCCGCGACCCCAAAGGGAATAAGCGGTAGAAAATGGATGGATGGATGGACATGTAAAAAACACCTTGTCTATTGTGAGCGAACTGTGGTGCTGAATTTCCCCCAGGGATAAATGGGTTATGGGTAGGGATGTCCGATAATGGCTTTTTGCCGATATCCGATATTCCGATATTGTCCAACTCTTTAATTACCGATACCAATATCAACCGATGCCGATATCAACCGATATATACAGTCGTGGAATTAACACATTATTATGCCTAATTTGGACAACCAGGTATGGTGAAGATAAGGTACTTTAAAAAAATAAATAAATAAATAAATAAGATAAATAAATTAAAAACATTTTCTTGAATAAAAAAAAAAAAAAGTAAAACAATATAAAAACAGTTACATAGAAACTAGTAATTAATGAAAATGAGTAAAATTAACTGTTAAAGGTTAGTACTATTAGTGGACCAGCAGCACGCACAATCATGTGTGCTTACGGACTGTATCCCTTGCAGACTGTATTGATATATATTGATATATAATGTAGGAACCAGAATATTAATAACAGAAAGAAACAACCCTTTTGTGTGAATGAGTGTGAATGGGTGTGAATGGGGGAGGAAGGTTTTTTGGGTTGGTGCACTAATTGTAAGTGTATCTTATGTTTTTTTTGTTGATTTAGTAAAAAAAACAACAAAAAAAACGATACCGATAAAAAACAACAACGATACCGATAATAAAAAAAACGATACCGATAATTTCCGATATTACATTTTAACGCATTTATCGGCAGGCCGATATTATCGGACATCTCTAGTTAAGGGTTATACTTGTATAGCGCTTTTCTACCTTCAAGGTACTCAAAGCGCTTTGCCACTATTTCCACATTCACCCATTCACACACACATTCACACACCGTTGGCGGTAGCTGCCATGCAAGGCGCTAACCACGACCCATCAGGAGCAAGGGTGAAGTGTCTTGCTCAAGGACACAACGGGCTCATTTGGAATTTGATGCCTGCAACATGTTTCAAAAAAGCTGGCACAAGTGGTAAAAAACTGAGATAGTTGAGGAATGTTCATCAAACACTTATTTGGAACATCCCACAGGTGAACAGGCTATTGGGAACAGGTGGGTGCCATGATTGGGTATAAAAGCAGCTTCCATGAAATGCTCAGTCATTCACAAACAGGGATGGGAAGAAAGTCACCACTTTGTGAACAAATGCGTGAGCAAATTGTCGAACAGTTTAAGAACAACATTTCTCAACGAGCTATTGCAAGAAATTTAGGGATTTCACCATCTACGGTCTGTAATATCATTAAAAGGTCAGAGAATCTGGAGAAATCACTGCACGTAAGCGATGATATCACAGACCTTCGATCCCTCAGGTGGTACTGCATCAAAAAGCGACATCAGTGTGTAAAGGATATCACCACATGGGCTCAGGAACACTTCAGAAAACCACTGTCAGTAACTACAGCTACATCTGTAAGTGCAAGTTAAAACTCTACTATGCAAAGCGAAAGCCATTCATCCAACACCCAATCAATAATTAAAGGGGAAAAAATATATATGTATACACATACACAAATAAAGTTAAGTATTATGAAAAAAATAAATAAAAAAATAAAAAATAAATATATATATATATATATATATATATATATATATATATATATATATATATATATATATATATATATATACACACATATACATGTGTATACATACATACATACCTATACATACTCACATGCATAGACCCCAAGAAAAAAAACAAAAAAAACTAACCCTACTTTAGTAATAATAGAATTAAATTAATGTGTTCCACTACCATGTCTTGGAACGTATAATGTTAAGCAAATAAACTGAAAGTTTTAAGTTTGCTCTGCTGTTTTTAAAGATTTACTGCAAAAAGGCCAGCCAAATAGTGTCTAAAAGACAAGAGGGCTCTGCTTTTTTTGTCAAAGCCACACGAGCTGGCCTTCGTTACGTACAATTGTACATCTCGGGTCCGGCACTGTGGAGTAAAGCTAAGGTGATGATGCAGTAATGACAACATGGTGACGTTGACTACAACGTGACATCACTGCTGCCAGCTTGCTATGAGATCATGGAGGAGCTTTAAATTGAGACACACCTCGGCGGGGGATGACGACGATGATGGTGGTCCTCTGGATGATTATGATGTTGGGAAGTTCTTTGTACGTCTAAGCTAGCATCTGTCAAACAATAAATGCTGTTTTAGCAGTCAGTCGGCCGCTTTACCGCGGAGGCTCCGGAGTGAGATCTCCTTCGCCTCCTAACTGGCGTGAGGCTGCTGAGAGACGCTCTTCAAAAACACGCTGCACGGCTTTTATCTTGCCGTTCTTGGAACACACACACACACACACACACACACACACACACACACACACACACACACACACACACACACACACACACACACACACACACACACACACAAGGGAGGTACCAGAAAGATGGCAAATTGGTGCACTTCTACCTGCTGCTGTTCAGGATATTGCCCTCTAGTGGCCAAGCTGCAGGGCACCTAAGAGTCTAATCGTGTTTTACGGCGTTCCGGGTCATCAACAGATCACCGCATCTGTGCTCGTCTTTTCTTACGTTTCCTGGCAGAGTGTCGCTGTGCTAACACACATTGTTCCTGCTCAGCATGACTGAAACCCTCACTTGCATGAGGCAGCTGTCTTCCTCTTATTCTAAGCATTTCCTACAGCTGCCCGTGCCAACACCTTTAGTGTTCAGGGCAGTGAACTCTTACTGAGAAAGAAACATACATATGTACATGTATACACTGCTTTTATGCACCGGTTGCCTTCAAGGTCCAAAAAAAAAAAAGTAAATAAAAAAAATAGGTAATTTTACTTCACAAATTGATATCAAAGTGTTTTTATTAGGGTTTTACGGGATACCAGTATATTCGGTACTATGCCGCCTCTAAAAAGTACCGGTCCGCCCCCCCAAAAAATTCTTGTGGTCCCCTTTATTTAGAAAAGTATCGAAAAGTACCGAAAAGTATCGAAATAATTTTGGTACCGGTATTGGTACCAACATATTGGTATCGGGAAAACACTAGTTTTTATTTTGATACTTGTTGTGTGGGTGTAACGCGTGTCCAACCGAGCATGAACAAATCCCTACTGATTGAGAGTTGAGTCCAGGCATCAACTCATTGTCCAGCACATCTCTTAAGGTGTCGGATACTGAAGCGATACTGGCATATTATGAAACACTAGGAGTGATACTGTGTCTCTCAATGTGTGAGTCATTTTAACAAAAAATATTGTGACTAGAGATGTCCGATAATGGCTTCTATCCGATATTCCGATATTGTCCAACTCTTAATTACTGATCCCGATATCAACCGATACCGATATATACAGTCGTGGAATTAACACATTATTATGCCTAATTTTGTTGTGATGCCCCGCTGGATGCATTAAACAATGTAACAAGGTTTTCCAAAATAAATCAACTCAAGTTATGGAAATAAATGCCAACATGGCACTGCCATACTTATTATTGAAGTCACAGCTTGGAATTTGGGACATGCTCTCCCTGAGAGAGCATGAGGAGGTTGAGGTGGGCGGGGTTAGGCGGGCGAGGTTTCAGGGGTAGTTGGTAGCGGGGGGTGTATATTGTAGCGTCCCGGAAGAGTTAGTGCTGCAAGGGGTTCTGGGTATTTGTTCTGTTGTGTTTATGTTGTGTTACGGTGCGGATATTCTCCCGAAATGTGTTTGTCATTCTTGTTTGGTGTGGGTTCACAGTGTGCCGCATATTTGTAACAGTGTTAAAGTTGTTTATACGGCCACCCTCAGTGTGACCTGTATGGCTGTTGACCAAGTATGCTTGCATTGTGAAAAGCCGTAGATATAATGTGACTGGGCCGGCACACAAAGGCAGTGCCTTTAAGGTTTATTGGCGCTCTGTACCGCAATATATGTATGTGTGGGAAAGAAATCACAAGACTATTTCATCTCTACAGGCCTGTTTCATGAGGGGGGGTACCCTCAATCATCAGGATGATTGAGGGTACCCCCCTCATGAAACAGGCCTGTAGAGATGAAATAGTCTTGTGATTTTTTTCCCACACATATATATATATATATATATATATATATATATATATATATATATATATATATATATATATATATATGTATGTATATATATATATATATATATATATATATATATATATATATATATATATATATATATATATATATATATATATATATATAAAACTATATATATGTGACCTATATAGTGTATATATATATATATATATATATATATATATATATATTGTCGAGGTTTCTGTGGTTTATCCGTTAACAGTGCTCTTGTGTTTTTTCCTGACCTAACGTATATATATATATGTATATATATATATATATAGATGTAGTTTAGATGTAGTGTATATGTAGTTTATCCAGTGCAGATGTATAGTGTGGTGTATGTAGTGTGGAATATATGAGGCAGTAACAGATGTAGAGGTCAATAAAGGCAGCCAATGAAAAAAAAAAGGGACAAAAGACTGAAGAGCCGCGATCCAAACTTGTGTCTCAGCAACAATGGAAGCGGCTACAAACTTTGTGCGGGAAACAGGTGTGGATGAATATTCATGAGCCGTGCGAGGGAGTCAGTGTTTGGTCGAGCATGTGTCTGTTTTTTTCCGCGTCCTTGTGTGGGTGGCAGAAAAATACGGACATCGCTAAGTGGAAAAACAACAAGACGAGTGAATATTCATAAGGTGTGACGCATAAATAACAGCAAGTTTGATATGCAGCACGTAGGACGACGCTTTACTGGCAGGGTATCGCTTGCACAGTTCAACGTGTCTGAAAAGGAGCAGGAAGAAGCCGAGCTCGTTTGGTCCTACACTTTCTCCTTTGCTCGGCGATTCCTGACTAGCATGATTTCTAATTGGCAGAGAAAAGAATAGATTATAGATTATGCACCGATGAAAAAAGGAAAGAAAGACTTGTTACAAAATAAAGTTGTGTTTACTTCCTGTGTTAAACTAGGTACTATATTCCAACAGACAAAACAAATAACATAGAATGTGTGACAATAGATAAATGCCTTATTTACCAATTCAAAAAGGATAGAAAAAAAAAAGACAAAAGGAGCGTTACAAAATAAACTAGTTTGTTTACTTTCTGTGTTCAACAAGTTGCTTTGATTTAATAGGCATAACAAATAATAGACAATGAGTGACAATAGACAATATTTTATCCCCATTATAAAAGGACAGAGGAAATGACGGCAGAAAGAAAAAAAATGTTACAAAATAAAGTTTTGTTTACTTCTTGTGTTTAACGTGTTGCCGTGTTCGAATAGGCAGATAATATAACATAGAATAGAATAGAATGATGTATTTGTCCAACATGATAGCATGACAAAATATAATGTGTGACATATAAAAATCTTATGTACCAATTAAAAAAGGAAAGACGGAAGGATTTAAGAAACTAATCGGTTTTACAAAATAAGCTAGTTTTCTTAACTTCCTGTGTATAACAACTTACCGTTTTCTCATAGGCAGAAAAACAGAGAATGTGTAACAATCACATTGAGCAGATACATAAATATCTTATGTACCGACTGAAAAGGGAACGAGGAAAAGACGAAAGGAAAAAGCGTTTCAATATAAAATAGTTTGGTTTACTTCCTGGATTTTAATGTTCTAATAGGTAAATAAATTAATAGAGAACGAGTGACAATAGACAGACATATGTAATACCAATTATAAGAGGAAATAAAGAAAACGCTACAAAATAAAGTTTTGTTTACCTTCTGCGAAAAAATGAAAGAAGTACTACAAAACAGAGTAAATAAATATATAATATATATTGTACCGCGAAGTCCATGTCAATACCCAGCCCTAGATAAGATAAATAAATATTGATGAATAAAATAAAAAATAAAAGAGATTTGAAAAATACTAGTGATTTAGGAACAAAATAATGTTTTGACGCGGAGACTTGGAAAGTGGAGAAGCGTAAGCGAGCTCAGCGAGCAAAACAAATCACGTTGTCTCCTCCTGCAGAGACAACAATACATAATTTATGAACTCTTGTTTCTCCTCCAATCGCGTGTGATTGTACTCGTCTTCCATCAATTGGGCAGGGAGGACTTCCAGACATACTCGCTGTGTTTCTCATGCAATACTGACACGGACAGCTCCTTAATAATAACAATAATAATATAACAATGATAATGATAATAATAAAAACATAATCATCATCATCATCACACTGATAACAGTGACCTTTCAGCAGGAGAGCCAGGTGGTTATTCTGCTAAAGATACCATTAAAAGTTGAGATTGAGTGTGTTTGTTACAGGTATATTACATATATGTTGACTGTACATTATGTTACGTGTTTGTTACGTGTATGTTACATGTACAGTATGTTACGTGCTTTTTACAAATACATTATGTTACATGTTTGCTATGTGTATGTTACATGTATGTTACATCTAACGTGCCAGTTTCATGTATGTTACATGTATGCTACATGGATGTTACATATATGTTACATCTAACGTGCCTGTTTCATGTAAGTTACATGCATGCTACATGGAGGTATACATGTATGTTAAAAGTATGTTTTCGGGCATGATGTGAAATGAAATGATATGAAATTGTGTGATGTATTATACTGTAAGTGTGTTCATGTTTGAAATAAACTAAAGAAAGAAAGAAGGAAAGAAAGTATGTTACGTGTATGTTATGTCTATGGTACGTGTGTGTTGCATGTGCGCTGCATGTAAGTTACATGTATGTTACGTGTATGGTACGTGTGTGTTACGTGTATAATATGTGTTTGTTATGCATGTTACATGTATGTTACATGTATTCTATATATATGTTACATTAATGCTAGTGTTCCCCCTCTAGTCAACATATGAAATAACAAGTGTGTATAAGAAAGTGAAATGCGCCCCCTTTGGCCAAAATGTATTTTAAAAAAACAATAAATATGTACTGTATATAGAGACATATTGTAATAACTTGAAATAAATAATGAAGATTAAAAACCAATTACCAACAAAAAAAAATTCAAATTTTTTTTTTTTTTTACTAAAAGCAGTCTTTTTCTTACAATGTGTCAACTTTTTTCCTATTAATATTGGGAACAATTTCTCATATTCTTTCTGTTTCTGTAATATTGCAATATTTTCTTGTAAAACTATTGCTTTTTTATGTAAAATTACTACTTTTTTTAATGTAAAATTACTACTTTTTTTAAATGTAAAATTACTACTTTTTAATGCAAAATGGTACCATTTGGGGCGGTATAGCTCGGTTGGTAGAGTGGCCGTGCCAGCAACTTGAGGATTGCAGGTTCGATCCCCGCTTCTGCCATCCTAGTCACTGCCGTTGTGTCCTTGGGCAAGACACTTTACCCACCTGCTCCCAGTGCCACCCACACTGGTGTAAATGTAACTTAGATATTGGGTTTCACTATGTAAAGCGCTTTGAGTCACTAGAGAAAAAGCGCTATATAAATATAATTAACTTCACTTCACATTTGTCATATATAAAATTCTGACTTTCATCACAATATTGCCAATGTTTTTGTTGTTCTTGTAAAATAGTGATATTTTTTTGAGTAAAATTATGACTTTCGTCATAATTTTGCCAGGTAAAATTCCGATTATTATTACCATATCGCCAACATTTTAAAGATTTCTCGTGAAATTGTGACTTTTGTCGTTTAAAATTACGACTCTTTTCATAAACCTGACAACATTTTAAGCTTTTCTTGTAAAATTGCGACTGTTATTGAGTAAAACTCCAACTTTTTATCATAATATTGCACACATGTTCAGTTTTTCTTGTAAAATGTTGACTTGCGTTGAGTAAAATTACATGTATCTTACGTGTATGTTACGTCTGTGTTACGTGTATAATATTTGTTTGTTATGCATGTTACATGTATGTTACATATATGTTGCATGAATGCTACATGTATGCTACATGTATTCTACATGTATATACGTTTGTATGTTGCAGGTAGAAAGAAATGTGCCCCCTTTGGCCAAAATGAATAAAAATCAGCTGAGATAGGCTCCAGCGCCCCCCTCGATCCTGAACGGGACAAGGGGTAGACAATGGATGGATGGAATATGTATATAGAGACATACTGTAATAACTTGAAGTAAATAATGAAGATTAAAAACCAATTACAAATGAAAAATGAAATAAAAATAAAAATCACTAAAAACAGTCTTTTTCTCACAATGTGTCGACTTTTTTTTTTTTATAAAATTGGGAAGAAATTCTCATATTCTTTCTGTTTATGTACAATTATTACTTTTTAATGCAAAATGGTGCCATTTGTCATATATACAATTCTGATTGATTGCCAAAGTTTTTGTTGTTCTTGTAAAATAGTGATTTTTTTTTAGTAAAATTATGACTTTTGTCATAATTTTGCCAGGTAAAATTCCGATTATTATTATAATATTGCCAACATTTTAAAGTTTTCTTATAAAATTTGGACTTTTGTTGTTTAAAATTACGACTCTTTTCATAAACCTGACAACATTTGAAGCTTTTCTTGTAAAATGACGACTGTTATTGAGTAAAATTCCAACGTTTATCATAATATTGCACACATGTTCAGTTTTTCTTGTAAAATGTTGACTTGCGTTGAGTAAAAATACGACTTTTATTATATTACTGCCAAAATTCTAAGTTTTTCTTGTGAAATTGTGACCTTTTTCTTGTGAAATTCCAACTAATTTTTCACAACAATCTTTTTTACATTTACATAGTATGTATACCGTATTTTCCGCACTATTAGCCGCACCTAAAAACCACAAATTTACTCAAAAGCTGACAGTGCGGCTTTTTACCCGGTGCGCTTTATATATGGATTAATATTAAGATTAATTTTCATAAAGTTTAGGTCTCGCAACTACGGTAAACAGCCGCCATCTTTTTTCCCCGTAGAAGAGGAAGTGCTTCTTCTTCTACGCAAGCAACCGCCAAGGTAAGCACCCGCCCCCATAGAACAGGAAGCGCTTCTTCTTCTACTGTAAGCAACCACCCGCCCGCGTAGAAGAAGAAAAAGCGCGCGGATATTACCGTACGTTTCATTTCCTTTGTGTGTTTACATCTGTAAAGACCACAAAATGGCTCCTACTAAGCGACAGGGATCCGGTTCATGAAAAGACGCAATCTCTCCATCCGCACACGGATTACTATTTCACAGCAACTGCCTAAAGACTTTCAAGAAAAGCTGGCTACTTTCCGTGCATATTGTAAAAACAAGATAGCCGAAAAAAAGATCCGGCCAGAGAACATTATCAACATGGACGAGGTTCCACTGACTTTTGATATTCCTGTGAACCGCACTGTGGATACAACGGGAGCACGTACGGTGAATATTCGCACCACAGGGAATGAGAAGTCGTCCTTCACTGTGGTTCTAGCTTGCCATGCTAATGGCCAGAAACTTCCACCCATGGTGATATTCAAAAGGAAGACCTTGCCAAAAGAGACCTTTCCAGCCGGCGTCATCATAAAAGCTAACTCGAAGGGATGGATGAAGAAAAGATGAGCGAGTGGTTAAGGTAAGTTTGAGTTTACGCGAAGAGGCCGGGTGGCTTTTTTCACGCAGCTCCGTCCATGTTGATATACGATTCCATGCGCGCCCACATCACGCTGGTTTTAATATATTATTAAAGTTTGACTGACCTATTTGACTGTTTTTTTGACATTCCTTTAGCGCAGTTAGATGCGGCTTACAACACGGGGCGGCTTATAGGTGGACAAAGTTTTGAAATATGCCGTTCATTGAAGGCGCGGCTTATAACCCAGGGCGCCTTATGGTGCGGAAAATACGGTATATTATTAATGTTGTAAATACAAATCTTTATATATCTAGAAAGGGTGGTCCTAAAGAGGTAGGCATTTTTCGTACGCTACATGTATACTGCATGCATGTCACATGTATGTTACGTGTATGTTATTTGTATGTTACATGTACGTTATGTGAGCTGAGTGTGTCACACCGTGTCTGCTGGCCGAGTAAAAGAGAGAAGAAGACAGAAAGGGGAGAAGAAGAGCAAGAAGCTGTGAGTCAGCAAACAGTCGACATGAATCTCAATCACGTCTGAGCGGATGAACAACGTGTGCAGCTCAAAAAGTATTGTATTATCCAGTACGTGTTTATCTTTGTGTAGTGTGGTATCACATACTGCAATAATACGAATACAACATGTATAGAATAAAGTAATACGGTGTGGTAATAGCAGTGGCATACAAAATACTGCAATCGTTCTATAATATATGTGCAGTACTACAGCACAGCTGTGGAATGTTACTGCAAGGCAGGATTTGTTGTGTGGCAGGTATAGCATTCATACATAGTTAGTACATTTACAGGTCTGTGAAAGAGAAACATCAAAACCTGCTTCACATTGTTTCTGATTGGTTTAAATGGTGTGGTGTCTTCCCTGGTTAGTTAAATGTCGGCACAGAGGATTGATGGCGTGGTCTGGAATTGCACTGCAAAAAGTCAGTGTTCAAAAACAAGAAAAAAATAAATAAAAATGAGGGGTATTTTATTTGATCTGCCAATAGAACAAGAAAATTCGGCTTGTCAAGACTTTCCAAAACAAGTAAATGTATTTATCATTAAAATTAGCTAACCTCAATTAACCCCAAAATACCTTGCAATAAGTATATTCTCACTAATAACAAGTGCACTTTTCTTGGTAGAAAAAAAAGAGACCTTTTTGCTCAATATGTTGAAAAATATTCTTAAATATGTGTGCTCAGTGGCCTAGTGGCTAGAGTGCCCGCCCTGAGATCGGTAGGTTGTGAGTTCAAACCCCGGCCGAGTCATACCAAAGACTATAAAAATGGGACCCATTACCTCCCTGCTTTGCACTCAGCATCAAGGGTTGGAATTGGGGGTTAAATCACCAAAAATGATTCCCACTGCTCCCCTCACCTCCCAGGGGGTGAACAAGGGGATGGGTCAAATGCAGAGGACAAATTTCGCCACACCTCGTGTGTGTGTGACAATCATTGGTACTTTAACTTTAACTTAAATTAAGTAAATGCTAGTGCCATTATATTGACATAATGATATGCGCTCGGCATCATGATTTTTTTTTTTCATGCTTGAAGTAAGAAAGTATTACTTTAAAAAAGTAGTTTTATACTTGTGAGTGTTAATGACACAGCTTTGCAACAGTTGATATTCTAATTTCAAGCATGTTTTACTCAATATAGGTGATCAAATCTCAGTTACAATCTGTAATATCTTAATGTCAGGCTTGGTAAAAAGGATAGGACTCAGATGCAGAGTAGGGAACTTTGACAGGCTTTTATTTTGACAGCTTCCTTTCACCTCCAAAGTCAAGGAATTACAATATCTATATTAACCAAAAAACTAATCGGCGAAAAAGGTTCCAAAAAATAGGAACAACCGAAAATCACTCCGAACGGAGGAAGACACAAAAGCAAAGACGAACTATAATTGGCGCCGTATATGCTATAAAATGTATTAACAAAAAATGCTCCAACAGGAGGAAGAAACAAGAGCTATGAAAAATTCTACACTATCTAATCTAATAAAGTTTAACAAAAATTGTCACTCAAAAATTTGAGGAAAGAATGAAAAATAACTGATAACTCACCACATAGGCTGAATAAACTAAATAACAAAAAAATCACTCTGCTGAGGAGGAAGAAAGGAAAACTCAAAATAGCAACGAAGGGATTCAGGATCAAGGAACATAAGCACGAGACGAGGCAAGGTAAGGCAAGGCATGGACATGGACATGGACATGGACATGGACGCTAGAGAGCACGAATAAACGAGACAATCTGGCACAGAACAAAAGGAGGAGTGGGCTTATAAGACACATGAGGGTAATAGGGAACAGGTGGAAACAATCAGGGAACAGGGATGACGTCAGACTGATGACACAAAAGGAAGGGCAAGTGACCTGAAACAAGAGGAGAGTTACTTTTCAAACTAAAACATGCAAATCACAAGACAGAAAAATCCAAGACAACACATCCCTCACCGCGGTGTGACACTTACTGAGATAATTTAGGACCAAAACCCTTAAAACAAGTAAAACACTCTAACATAAGATTTGCTTAGTGAGAAGAATGATCTAAACAGAAAATAAGCAAATATCCCCCTTATTTGAGATATTTAATCTTACTTAGATTTCAGTTTTTGCAGTGTGTTTATCTCGATCAACTATCCATCCATCCATCCATTTTCTACCGCTTATTCCCTTTGGGGTCGCGGGGGGCTCTCAGCTACAATCGGGCGGAAGGCGGTGTACACCCTGGACAATTCGCCACCTCATCGCAGGGCCAACACAGATAGACAGACAACATTCACACTCACATCCACACACTAGGGCCAATTTAGTGTTGCCAATCAACTTATCCCCAGGTGCATGTCTTTGGAGGTGGGAGGAAGCTGGAGTACCCGGAGGGAACCCACGCAGTCACAGGGAGAACATACAAACTCCACACAGAAAGATCCCGAGCCCGGGATTGAACCCAAGACTACTACAACTAATCATAGTTATTCAAACTACAGCAAGCTGCCAGGACCAAAGTTTCCATCCATCCATCCATTTTCTACCGCTTATTCCCTTCGGGGTCGCGGGGGGCGCTGGAGCCTATCTCAGCTACAATCGGGCGGAAGGCGGTGTACACCCTGGACAAGTCACCACCTCATCGCAGGGCCAACACAGATAGACAGACAACATTCACACTCACATTCACACACTAGGGTTGTTATTATAAAAAAAAGATATATAGAGTAGTGAATGGTGAATATAAGTGTGAGAAGTGTCAAGTGTGGCGTAAGGAATGTTTGAACTGAGTGATTTTCACGCTTAAAGCATGAGGCTTGGCAACTCTGTATACACCTCAGAGTCAAAAATGTGTTACTTCACATATGCTAACTGTGAGCAAGCTAACATTAACATGCTAACATGCTAGCATTTTTTGTTTTCCAACTAATTTTGCAGGTTTTCGTCAGTTTTCGTTCAACACCTATCAGCTGTTAGCAGGATAACTATTAGCATGCGAGTTTTGTTTGCTCATTTTGCAGGTATACAACAAAGAGTCGTATGATTTTTTTCCTATGTAGCTCACATGGTAACTGTTAGCATTTCAGTTTGGCTACAGTTTTTTAGCAACTTCTACCAAAATTGCTTTTTTCTAGTATGTGTGATAAAGCACAGCAGATGCAGTTTTGTGAGCAATCTGACCGAGCCAGCTAATTAAAAACGATGAAGCTTTCCTATTTCCTTCTCCAGCTTCAATCAGCTGTCTTCTATTCACACCCACCCGTCCTTCCTTCCAGCTGCCCGGCCTGCTGCTCCAGCACTTCTTCTGCAGGTAAAGCAGCCATGGCAGCCGCCCGTGACGCCACGCTGGGTACATGTGGCGCACGCATCTCATTTGCCTAAATTAGCATGCATTACGTGCTCGCCTTTGCCGTTAAATTGCGTGTGAGGGTGACAGAGTGCGTGAGGTGCGAGACATGGATGCAGCGGCAGGCATGATGGCGGAGGATATAGTGTTTATTTGATTTTTTTTAAACCAATACCACACTGCCTTGAATTGAAAACAAACATTACCTGCCCACACACTGTGTGTGTGTGTGTGTGTGTGTGTGTGTGTGTGTGTGTGTGTGTGTGTGTGTGTGTGTGTCCTTGTATTTCTACCCTTCTTGAGACATCAACAAGGAAAAGTACCTTCCATATGAGGAGCGGTGAACAAGTTAGGACATAAATCATGGTCCCAATACGGAAAACCATCGCATCTAATAGAGAATGTCTCATTTGCACCCCTGGTGGTGAAATCTAGCAAAATGAGGGTGGTCCCGAAAACGAGGGAATTTTCAAATTGACTGTGTGTCGGTTTTAAAAGTGCTCCCCCTCTGGTCAACATATGAAATAACAAGTGTGTGTAAGAAAGTGAATTGCGCCCCCTTTGGTCAAAATGTATAAAAAGCAGCTGAGATAGGCTCCAGCACCCCCCTCGACCCCAAACGGGACAAGCGGTATAAAATGGATGGATGGAATATGTATATAGAGACATACTGTAATAACTTGAAGTAAATATAGAAGATTAAAAACCAATTACAAACGAAAAATTTAAAATGAAATAAAAATCACTAAAAACAGTCTTTTTCTCACAATGTGTCAACTTTTTATTTAATAAAATTGGGAACAAAGTGTGTGGATGTGAGTGTGAATGTTGTCTGTCTATCTGTGTTTGCCCTGCGATGAGGTGGCGACTTGTCCAGGGTGTACCCCGCCTTCCGCCCGATTGTAGCTGAGATAGGCTCCAGCGCCCCCGCGACCCCAAAGAAAATAAGCGGTAGAAAATGGATGGATGGATGGGAACAAATTCTCATATTCTTTCTGTTTCTGTACAATTATTACTTTTTAATGCAAAATGGTGCCATTTGTCATATATACAATTCTGACTGATTGCCAATGTTTTTGTTGTTCTTGTAAAATAGTGATATTTTTTGAGTAAAATTATGACTTTTGTCATAATTTTGCCAGGTAAAATTCCGATTATTATTATAATATTTCCAATATTTTAAAGTTTTCTTGTAAAATTGTGACTTTTGTCGTTTAAAATTACGACTCTTTTCCTAAACCTGACAACATTTTACGCTTTTCTTGTAAAATGGCGACTGTTATTGAGGAAAATTCCAACGTTTATCATAATATTGCACACATGTTCAGTTTTTCTTGTAAAATGTTGACTTGCATTGAGTAAAAATACGACTTTTATTATAATACTGCCAAAATTCTAAGTTTTTCTTGTGAAATTGTGACCTTTTTCTTGTGAAATTCCAACTAATTTTTCACAACAATCTTTTTGACATTTAGATAGTATGTATATATTATTAATGTTGTAAATACAAATCTTTATATATCTAGAAAGGGTGGTCCTAAAGAGGTAGGCATTTTTCGGAGGTCTTAAGAAGGTAACAAATACAAGAACGTGTGTGTGTGTGTGTGTGTGTGTGTGTGTGTGTGTGTGTGTGTGTGTGGAACCAAACTATTGTAAAGGTGTGTGCCTTTAGCAAGCAAAGACTACGCTCCCTCACGTAATCACTAGACAGCAGTCTCATTGCTGAATAAACACTAAACAATACTGTACATTGTTCATGTGGAAAACAAATATAATAAGAGCTTGTTTACATACCTGATGTTGACAGAATGATTTCAATGGCACAGCAAGGGAACATGGAAAGAAAAAAGGCAGTGGTTTAGTAACATGGTATAACATAATATAATACAGTATCATACTATCATAGTGTGACATAATACTGTGGATCTTTAAAAACAGCAAAGCGCTCAAGCTACACATATTTGCAGTAGCTCTTCAAAAACAGCAGAAGTCTCAGGTCACACATAGAGGATCTTTGCATTTTTGCAGTAGGCCCACAGTGCATCCGGAAAGTATTCAAAGCGCTTCACTTTCTCCACATTTTGCTATGTTACAGCCTTTTTCCAAAATGGAATATATTCATTTTTGTTCTCCAAATTTGACAAACAATACCTCATAATGACAATGTGAAAATGTTTTAAAACATGTTTTGGGCAAATTAATTTAAAAAAAAAAAAAGAAAGAAAAAAAAGGCATACACATAAGTAAGGTTACAAAATATTTAAAGTTAGTATTATTTGCGGATGATACAACTGTGTTTTGTTCAGGAGGGAACACACAAAAGCTAATACAAATAATAACAGAAGAAATGAACAAATTAAAAAGATGGATTGACAAAACCAGACTATTTTTGAATGACAGTAAAACAAAAATACTGCTATTTGGTAACAGTAGAAGGGAAAGTCAAACACAAATACAAATAGACGGAATAGAAATTGAAAGAGTAAATTAAACCAAATTTGTAGGTATAATGATTGATGATAAAATGAAAGGGAAATCTCAAGTAAAAAATATACAACATAAAGTAGCAAGAAACACGTCAATAATGAATAAAGCAAAACATGTTCTAGACCAAAAATCACAACATATTCTCCACTGCCAGATCATTAAAAACAGCAAAGCACTCTGGTCGCATGTGGAAAGAATCTTTGCTTTTTTTGCAGTCGATCGTCAAAATATGCCAGGCACTCTGCTCACATATAGAGGATCTTTGCATTTTTGCAGTTGGCCTATATCATTAAAAATAGCAGAGCACGGTAGTGTTTTTGTAGCAGATCAGTAAAACAGCAGAGCACTCGCTAAAAATAGACAATGTTTGCCTTTTTGCAGTAGATCATCAAAAACATCAGACATTCCAGTCACATATGGAAAGGACCTTTGATTTGTTTAATGGTAGATCCTTAAAAACAGCAAAGAACCCTGGTCACATATAAAGGATCATAGCATTTTTGCAGAAGATCATTAAAAACAGCAAAGTGGTCCGGTCGCATATAGAGAATTTTTGCATAAGATAATTAAAAACAATTAGCACCGGTCGAATATAGAGAATGTTTGCATTTTTTCAGTAGATCAATAAAAACAGCAATATAGATAATTTTTGCATTTTTGATAATAATAATAATAATAATACCTGGGATTTATATAGCGCTTTTCTAAGTACCCAAAGTCGCTTTACTGCTTTTTGCAGTAGATCATTAAAAACAGCAAATGTTTGGATTTTTGCAGTAGATCATTAAAAACAGCAAGCTGCTCCGGTTGCATATAGAGAATTTCTGCAGAAGATAATTAAAAACAGCAAAGCGCTCTGGTCGAATATAGACAATCTTTGCATTTTTGCAGTAGATCAATAAAAACAGCAATATAGAGAATTTTTGCATTTTTGCAGCAGATCATTAAAAACAGCAAGGCGATCCGGTCGCATATGTAGAGTATCGTTGCATTTTTGCATTAGGCCTACATCATTAAAAACAGCACAGCACAGCACTCCGGTCACATAGAGGAGACTGAGTAGTGTTTTTGTAGTGAATCAGTAAAAAGAGCACAGTGTTTTTGTCAAATACAGAAAAATCTTTGCCTCTTTTGCAGTGGGTCCTTAAAAACAGCAGAAATTCCAGTCACGTATGAAAAAGGACCTATGCTTGTTTCTAGTAAATCCTTAAAAACAGCAGTGTTCCGATCATATACAGTTTAGTAATATTAAAGTTAAAGTTAAAGTACCACTGATAGTCACACACACACACACTGGGTGTGGTGAAATTACCCTCTGCATTTGAATCATCCCCTTGTTCCACCTCCTGGGAGGTGAGGGGAGCAGTGAGCAGCAGCGGTGGCCGCGCTCAGGAATCATTTTGGTGATTTAACCCCCAATTCCAACCCTGGATGCTGAGTGCCAAGCAGGGAGGTAATGGGTCCCATTTTTTATAGTCTTTGGTATGACTCGGCTGGGGTTTGAACTCACGACCTACCGATCTCAGGGCGAATATGGTGTAGTACTAGTATATAACTATGATTTATTGCATAGTGTGGTACATCCCATAGTGAGATATAATACAATATAGCATGCTGTACCGGTAATTGAATATATTATAGTATATTAGTGTGCAGTGTAGCTGGCAGGTATTTTATACTTTGTAAGTAACATAGTATCATTTGGAACAGTATACACTGATGTAGTAAAGTGCATACTTTGGTGTTGCAGGATGTAGTATAGCAGATATTTGTAGAATGTAGCTGTAAAGTACTTCTAGTAGAAGTATCCACAATGTGTCAATCTCATTTTAACAACATTTCGCTGTATTTTGTACAAAAGCAAAACGTGTGTCCACAGGTTGAAGTGATGACATTTGTCTTCTACTTTTCCGCAATTCCGCTTCTGCTGACCTCCCCTTAGGGAGACAGTTGGTTGGCTGGTTGGTTGGTTGGTGTTAGTTTATTCCAAACATACAATCATAACATCAAATAATGAGTCTGTCACTACAGCATGTCTGAAAAGGAGTAGGAAGAAGCAGAGCTTATTTAATCCTACCCCTTTTCGTATCATAACAATTGCTTCTAACTCACTTCTGCCTTGGAGACTTTGTACAGTATGTGTAAGTAATGTGCAACTATAATTATTTGATACTTGTTTATATTGACAAATGTGCCGTTTGATTGATTGATTGATTGAAACTTTTATTAGTAGATTGCACAGTACAGTACATATTCCGTACAATTGACCACTAAATGGTAACACCCGAATAAGTTTTTCCACTTGTTTAAAGGGGAACATTATCACCAGACCTATGTAAGCGTCAATATATACCTTGATGTTGCAGAAAAAAGACCATATATTTTTTTAACCGATTTCCGAACTCTAAATGGGTGAATTTTGGCGAATTAAACGCCTTTCTAATATTCGCTCTCGGAGCGATGACGTCACGTTGTGACGTCACATCGGGAAGCAATTCGACATTTTCTCAAACACAGAGTCAAATCAGCTCTGTTATTTTCCGTTTTTTCGACTGTTTTCCGTACCTTGGAGACATCATGCCTCGTCGGTGTGTTGTCGGAGGGTGTAACAACACAAACAGGGACGGATTCAAGTTGCACCAGTGGCCCAAAGATGCGAAAGTGGCAAGAAATTGGACGTTTGTTCCGCACACTTTACCGACGAAAGCTATGCTACGACAGAGATGGCAAGAATGTGTGGATATCCTGCGACACTCAAAGCAGATGCATTTCCAACGATAAAGTCAAAGAAATCTGCCGCCAGACCCCCATTGAATCTGCCGGAGTGTGTGAGCAATTCAGGGACAAAGGACCTCGGTAGCACGGCAAGCCATGGCGGCAGTTTGTTCCCGCAGACGAGCGAGCTAAACCCCCTGGATGTCTTGGCTCACACCGTCCCTTATGCCACCGAAGAAGATCAAGAGAAGAATATCGACCCTAGCTTCCCTGGCCTGCTGACATCAACTACAAAACTGGAAAGATCAGCTTTCAGGAAAAGAGAGCGGATGAGGGTATGTCTACAGAATATATTAATTGATGAAAATTGGGCTGTCTGCACTCTCAAAGTGCATGTTGTTGCCAAATGTATTTCATATGCTGTAAACCTAGTTCATAGTTGTTAGTTTCCGTTAATGCCAAACAAACACATACCAATCGTTGGTTAGAAGGCGATCACCGAATTCGTCCTCGCTTTCTCCCGTGTCGCTGGCTGTCGTGTCGTTTTCGTCGGTTTCGCTTGCATACGGTTCAAACCGATATGGCTCAATAGCTTCAGTTTCTTCTTCAATTTCATTTTTGCTACCTGCCTCCACACTACAACCATCCGTTTCAATACATGCGTAATCTGTTGAATCGCTTAGGCCGCTGAAATCCGAGTCTGAATCCGAGCTAATGTCGCTATATCTTGCTGTTCTTTCCGCCATGTTTGTTTGTATTCACTATGTGACGTCACAGGAAAATGGACGGGTGTTTATAACGATGGTTAAAATCAGGCACTTTGAAGCTTTTTTTAGAGATATTGCGTGATGGGTAAAATTTTGAAAAAAACTTCGAAAAATATAATAAGCCACTGGGAACTGATTTTTAATGGTTTTAACCATTCTGAAATTGTGATAATGTTCCCCTTTAAGTCGGGGTCCACGTTAATCAATTCATGGTAGATTGCAACGTCAGTCAATTATTATTATGTATGTCTAGCTTGTGTGCTATTGTGTGCTTAGCTGTTGTGTAGCTGCTAGCTCCTAATAGCCTGTAGCCTAGCACGTTTACCTTTTGTAAATGTGCCATGTTTATTTTTTTTATTTGTATTTTCGGGACAACATTGTGACATCTTCTGTGGTGAGAAAGATTCATTAAGTAACGCGTCACGCGGCATGGGGTGGGGTGGAGGCGTGGGGGGGGACATGGGTGATCGATGCTTCCCGCTGGCCTCCATTTTCCTGCGGAAGCAGTGGCAGGTTGCATGCGTGCAGTGCTTGTAATGAAATGCACACACTGCGACATAAATATTCAAGCTCGTTTTTTTTTTTGTCTCCCAGGGCTCATCCTGATGGAGTGTGCTCAGCGGGGGATAATTAGTCCAACGCTGTATTTTTTATCGGGAAGCTGCAGATTTCCGCCGACGCCTTCACCTCTTTGGTCATTGTCGTGTATGTACCTTGCTGAATTCCCCCCAGGGATCAATAAAGTACTTTCTATTCTATTCTTTTATGACCAGTTGCTGTTGAGTAGCTCGCGGTGCGGCCAGCAGGGTTCGACCAAAGCGCGCACGCTGTGAAGTTCCCGTCAAGCGAAGACGCAGACGGTCTGAACCACAGAACCCTCAGACAAACATCCTAAGTGGACATGGTTGCCAGGGTTACGGCTGAAAGGCCACAAGTCTCTTGCATCGACTTTTTGCCATATCGCAAACACTTCCAATAGCTCAGCTGAGGTGAGGCACGTCGTGATGTAACTGCATCAGCGTGTGAGCTATAAGTTACCGACAAAACCTTGTGCAAACATGAGGAGACACACGGCAAAATGACAAAGCTTAACCTATTGATACTATAACAATCTACAAGGTTAATATAGCAGTCTTCTCTTTCGTCCCCTCCATTTATCTGCTTTTTTTTTTGTATTTCAAGTGATCATTACATATATGTATTGTTGCATTTGAACAATTGTATTGTTGATAATAGAGGTAATTATTGTTATTATTCATTATCAATAGTGCTATTTCTATTGGTATTTGTATTGCTCCATTTGTAGTGTAGTAATGTTCGTTGTCATTTCTGTATTATTTTTTATTTCACTAACTGCTTCTTTGCTATCACTTTTACCATCGTATTTGTACATATCGTATTTGCTGGTGTTGTTCTATTGTTGTTGTTGTTGTTGTGTTTGCTGTTGTTGTTTTTGTCTCTCTGTCTTATCCCCCGCTTGTCCCCACAATTTCCCCCTCTGTCTTCCTTTTTTTCTCTTTCTATCCCCTCCTACTCCGGCCCGACTGCACCAAATAATAATATAAATCCATTTAATAAAGTAAAATACAAATAAGGCAACAAGAGAAGTTTTCCACACTTCTCTTTAGATCCACTCGGCGTCCAAAGCACTGCGGTCCCCACATCTGCGGTCCCCTCCAAGGTTTCTCATTGTCCCATTGGGTTGAGTTTTTTCTTGCCCTGATGTGGGATCTGAGCGGAGAATGTCTTTGTGGCTTGTGCAGCCCTTTGAGACACTCGTGATTTAGGGCTATATAAGTAAACATTGATTGATTGATTGATTGATTCTCTTTTGTAAATAAAATCTGTACAGCCGATATGGGCATCTAAATTAACAATACGATTTGCCTGACAAGCTGAACAGGACAAAAAAAATAAAAAATAAATAAATAAATAAATAAATAAAAATACAAAAAAAGATACAAATAAAAATAAAAATAAAAATAGAAATCAAATAGAATAACTGCATCAATCAACCCAGTGCAAACATGAGGAGACAAGAAGCTATGCTAACCGCTAAACTAGATATCAAGAATGTAAATAGGAGAGGGCGGATCGATACAAATATCCACAGTAACAATACCAATTATATTATCAGTATATGGTCGATACTACAGTGATATCGATATGTTTTGCTTAGGTTTCCTTTTTTTGCAATATTGATTTTATTTTTCCGTTTATGGAATATATTTATTTTATATAATGTATATTATATTTTATCATGACTGATATTTATTTTATTTGAATATTTAATTCATATTGTTAAAGTTGAAGTACCAGTGATAGTCACACACACACTAGGTGTGGTGAAATTATCCTCTGCATTTGACCCATCCCCTTGTTCACCCCCTAGGAGGTGAGGGGAGCAGTGGGCAGCAGCGGTGGCCGCGCTCGGGAATCATTTTGGTGATTTAACCCCCAATTCCAACCCTTGATGCTGAGTGCCAAGAAGGGAGGCAATGAGTCCCATTTTATAGTCTTTGGTATGACTCGGCCGGGGTTTGAACTCACGACCTACCGATCTCCGGGCGGACACTCTAATCACAAGACCACTGAGCAGGTGGCCTAACAGTAAATTAACAATAGATTAATATGATTGGTAACACTAAATGGGCCCCAATGTGTGAATGTGAGTGTGAATGTTGTCTGTCTATCTGTGCTAGCCCTGCGATGAGGCGGCGACTTGTCCAGGGTGTACCCCGCCTACCGCCCGAATGCAGCTGGGATAAGTTCCAACACCCCCCGAGATTCCAAAAGGGACAAGCGGTAGAAAATGGATGGATGGATGGATTATCAAATTGTTATCAGTCAATGATCTCACAATAGAAAGTAACCAGATGTTAACAGTAAATTAGCAATACATTAATAATAGTTTTATTAAATAATACAACAATATGTTACTGTAGTCATTCTCCAACTGTGGTACGTGTACCACTAGTGGTACGCGGGCTCCATCTAGTAGTGTGCAAAAGTACAGTGTTTTATTTTCTTATAATCAAACAGAGTGTTACTGTTCAAACTGTGTGTAATGTTACAGTGGCCAAAAATATGAAATAAACTTGTCAAATAAAACCTCTGCCTTGTTTTTAATAAATACTTAGGCCTACTACGCTACTGTGTTTTAATGTTGGTCGTTATGGTGGTGTTACGATTGGGGGGTCGCAGCTTACTGCAGAGTTCGTTCCCCCGGGATGCAGACGGACCACTCCGGACAGGACGTGCAGGTAGGATCATGATTTATTCTTAGAAAAATCACAGAAGTACCAAAAACAGAAAACAAGCCGACGGAACAACGTGCTGATTGCGCTCGAAGCTAAGGCTACCACTTAGCATAGACTAGAGACAATAAATACTCACGTAACAGGTGCATGTAGCAAACAATGAAGCCAGGCCGACTTAAATAATGCCTCTGATTAGTGCTCGGGAAACAGGTGAGCGTCCCGAACACCAATCAGAGACAGGTGGAAATAATAAGCAACCATGGTAACTAAAAACAAACTCAAGGGTGCACAAAAATAGGAACTGAGGGAGTCCAAAACTAACAGAAAATACAAAACATGATCCGGGCCACAGATCATAACAGGTGGTACTAGGACAGCCACGTTTCTTCTGTGGTGGTACTTGGTGAAAAAAGTATAAGAATCACAGTGTTACCGCATATGTCAGCAGACAAATGAGGAACCTTTGTAATGAGTTTAAAATGTTTCTATTATATTCCAAGTAATTTAATGTGATATGTATTGTTATCGCAGCAGGCTAGTATCAGTGTTACTGACCTCGCGCTAACTGACTAAATGAGTGAGACTAACTCAGATTAGGCACTAACAGCAAGCATACGCTGTTCTGATAGATGTCGATTGATCAGCTAGGCCCGCCCACTTAATTCTCAAAGCATTCAATCAAAGTATAAATCCATATTAAAGCCCCCAAAGGGATTGGAGGCGACCGCCATCGTCATACCCGTCTCTGCATGGCCTCCATCTCTCAGAACAGTACCGCACAGGTCGGGACCTAGTTGGCCGATAAGACCGGGTTGCCTCTACCGGGAGCCACTTAGCCACATTATCATATTTCAATTTTGCCCGAGATTACTGTCTCTTATTGGAATTAGCATTTCTGCTCTGCAAATGAGATCGGGGAGGAGATGAAGGGTAGAAATAGAGAAGAGAGAATTATGGAAATTTTGATTAAGGTTCAACAGATGGCCGTCATTTGGATGCTGACATTTCCGCGCCGAGGGGGAGACGATTCGAGTGGCGTCTCTCCGAAAAATTGCGGTGAGCAAACACTCGGAGGAGGAACGTGCAAGGTTCACTTTTATGAAACGCATCTCGGAGGAACAGACGGGGTGTGGGGTTTGGAGGGGGTGGGGGATTCATATCTTGAGTGCTTCTCTCAGCAGCTCACTTGACTGTTTGCTCAAATCAATTACAACATTGTTTCACAGCAGCTAATGACTACACTTAATAGGAATGTAATTAGCAGTCAATAGGATCTCATTGGCAGTCATCAAAGCAGGTTCTGAGCTGAGGCACAAACTTTGAAATATTTCTATATTGCAGTTTTTCTCCCTTGGCGTACTAAAGGGTACTGATGCCTCGCCCCGTAACAGTGGTATGTCGACGTTACACATTTAAAGGGGGGTTTAAAGTTCCCAAAACTATTCTTAAACCCTCCTTGCAACTTTGTCCAATGCTTGCATCTTTTTCCGCACATTTTGGCCAATGGAATTCGTCCCTGTGATGAGGTGGCGACTTGTCCGGGGTGTACCCCGCCTTCCGCCCGAATGCAGCTGAGAAAGGCTCCAGCACCCCCCGCGACTCCGATAGGGACAAGCGGTAGAAAATGGATGGATGGATGGATGGAATTTGTCTCTGAGCTGCGCTCTAATGCGGACATTTTAAATTCTCTTTAACGTTATTCTCCTAATGTGCGGGGGTAAATGTGTTGGAACTAGAGATGTCCGATAATATCAGCCAGCCGATATTATCGGCCGATAAATGCGTTAAAATGTAATATCGGAAATTATCGGCATCGTTTTTTTTAATTATCGGTATCGTTTTTTTAAATTTATTTTAATTTTTAATTTTTATTAAATCAACATAAAAAACACAAGATACACTTACAATTAGTGTACCAACCCAAAAAAAACTCCCTCCCCCATTCACACAAAAGGGTTGTTTCTATCTGTTATTAATATTCTAGTTCCTACATTATATATCAATATATATCAATACAGTCTGCAAGGGATACAGTCTGTAAGCACACATGATTGTGCGTGCTGCTGGTCCACTAATAGTACTAACCTTTAACAGTTAATTTTACTCATTTTCATTAATTACTAGTTTCTATGTAACTGTTTTTATATTGTTTTACTTTGTTTTTTATTCAAGAAAATATTTTTAATTTATCTTATTTTATTTTATTAATTTTTTTTAAAAGTACCTTATCTTCACCATACCTGGTTGTCCAATTTAGGCATAATAATGTGTTAATTCCACGACTGTATATATTGGTTGATATCGGTATCGGTTGATATCGGTATCGGTAATTAAAGAGTTGGACAATATCGGAATATCGGATATGGGCAAAAAGCCATTATCGGACATCCCTAGTTGGAACATAAATGAATGTTAAAGATAGACAAACAATTTTCAAGCGTACAGTAGAGAAGGGATTTATATGGCCCCATTCATGGGAAGATCTCGCGTGAGAGGAAGAGAGGGGTTCAATCATTTTGCAACACAGTCTGCTGAAAATGATGGAAAGCACCACTTTACATAGCAAATGATGCTGTGGTGGTGTTTTTTTTTCTGTAATTATGATTAATTATTACTACTATTAGTTATAATGAATTAAAACAGAACAGTAATTTGACATTAAGCACAATGTATGTGCTTATACTGCCATCTACTTTCAACTTTAGGTCTGTGTGGTAAAAAACAAGTAAAACATCAATACATTTGTTAAAATAATGTGCTTTCTAATGTTAAAGTTACAAGGAACAATTAAAACCTTGATAGACAATTCATAGAATCCAAAGTTGATTCGATGTTATTGAAACAAATCAAAATATCGCAACTTCTTCCGCAACTTTCTGAAAAAGCTGCAGCAAATTGAAGCATCATGTTGGCGGCAACGATCACAAAAAAACCCCTGTAAAATTCTGGAGGGACTGATTATTTCTTACGGGAAAAATTACTTCTCTTTTCATACAATTTGTTTTTTGCCTGACTTTCTGAAACAGATCACGGAGAAAACCCGACTCTATTCCTTTCCATCTTGCAGTTATTGTCCTTTTTATTGCTGCAGGGTCTCAAATTTGTCTCTGAGCCGTGCTCAAATGCGGACATTTTAAATTCTCGCTGGGGTAAATGTGTTGGAACATATGACTGAGAGGAAGAGAGGGGATCAATCATTTTGCAACACAGTCTGTTGAAAATGATGGAAAGCACCACTTTACATAGCAAATGATGCTGTGGTGGTGTTTTTTTTTCTGTAATTATGATTAATTATTACTACTATTAGTTATAATGAATCAAAACAGAACAGTAATTTGACATTAAGCACAATGTATGTAATTGTACTGCCATCTACTTTCAACTTTAGGTCTGTGTGGTAAAAAAAACAAGTAAAACATCAATACATTTGTTAAAATAATGTGCTTTCTAATGTTAAAGTTACAAGGAACAATTAAAACCTTGATAGACAATTCATAGAATCCAAAGTTGATTCGATGTTATTGAAACAAATCAAAATATCGCAACTTCTTCCGCAACTTTCTGAAAAAGCTGCAGCAAATTGAAGCATCATGTTGGCGGCAACGATCACAAAAAAACACCTGTAAAATTCTGGAGGGACTGATTATTTCTTACGGGAAAAATTACTTCTCTTTTCATACAATTTGTTTTTTGCCTGACTTTCTGAAACAGATCACGGAGAAAACCCGACTCTATTCCTTTCCATCTTGCAGTTATTGTCCTTTTTATTGCTGCAGGGTCTCGGTGTCTAACCCCGTTATTTATTGATTTGCAAATGTTGGGGGCGAAGAATAGAATCAGGGGTGCAAACAGTATTTCTATAAAAGTTATTTAAGAGCGATGGTTCTCAGTAGCTCATCCAAAGACAGACTGAAGTGTCATAGGCCATGATGAAAGGACAACCTGGTCCTCATGAAATATGAACATCATATACGAGTGGAAATAAGGGAGGAGGGGTTAACATTTTTTTTTTATAGGACGAACACTTGAGAATGTAACATATGCATCTAAAGATTTATTCCCATCCAGGTAGAGGAATGCACTACCTTGCAGTTTAAAGGGCCACCTTCCATCTTCTCCTTTGAATAAAGGACATCATTAAATCCTGACACACCAGCTTGAGATTTGCTGATTCAAAGGCAATGCGGTGTATAATAACCCCGGGAAAGGTCAGGGATGGTCTTGGCACTCTCTTGTCAGCGGTTCAGACGCAGCAAAGAGAAAATGTTGGTGATATATTTTCATTTGTGCGAGTATGAGAAGAGCTTGTCGAGTTCCCACAGATTCCCGCTCTCCAGTTTCTCAATAAATGATTCCTGGGCCATCATTTAGCAAAGGCTGCGTGTTAATCGTTTATCACAGCGAGCGTCCACCGCGCATCCTAAGACGGTTGTGGCCAGGGAACCCCAATGGGACTCGCCTGGAGGAGGGGAACCGCCATGGATCATCCTGTGAACATTAATCATGATAACCTAGTTCTTTTTCAAGCAAACTAGCAAACATGTAACAGAAAGGTCCTACATTTAGGGAGCCTTGCTTTTATACTGCTTCTTTTGGGATGTATAAAGTAGAGATCAGCTGATATGTTGTTTTTTTTAGAGCTGATACCAATTATTAGTAGTCAAGAAGGCTGATATTGGGAGCCGATATTCATTTGCAGTAGACGTTATTTAAACATGAATAGTATACTTCAGTAAACAGCTGGACACGGCTTTCATTTTTTTTTTATTACGTCGGACCAGTTGCAACATAATGTTTGATGCGGCTTTAATGTTAAATTAGCACCGAACAACAACATGGGATTTCACCAACACCTTTATCACATGTGTATAATGCTGTGGGTCAGAGGGGCAACAACATTTGCATTTCAAAATATGGGAAATCTCCTGGCAAATTTGGCAAGAAATTGACGGTACCAAAATTATTTTGATACTTTTCGGTACTTTTCTAAATAAAGGGCACCACAAAAAAATTGCATTATTGGCTTTATTTTAACAACAAATCTTAGGGTACATTAAACATATGTTTCTGATTGCAATTTAGTCCTTAAATAAAATGGTGAATATACAAGAAAACTTGTCTTTTATTAGTAAGTAAGCAATCCATACAACCTTCCCTTGTCACGGTGCAGAAAAACAAATTCAACCAACACAAAAACTCAACACACATGGTCACACATAACACAACCTGCTCACTGATTTGTGTGGATTTTATGGAAAAAATAAATAGCCATACAAATAACCATAAACAATTTTGAAATGACACCCATTTAAATCAATTGCAAGGCATGATGGGAAAATGCAAAACACTCTATGCACACTTATCCATGTTTGAATTTTAGCTGCTTGATTTCTGTAGTTTATCCGTTATACAGTGCTCAATACCGGGGTAGAGCGAAATATATGTTAGGTCAGGAAAAAACACAGAGGCTATTTCATCCCTACAAGCCTGCTTCACAGGTTTTATAATTATATATATATATATATATATATATATATATATATATATATATATATATATATATATATATATATATATATATATATATATATATATATATATATATATAATATACATATTATATATATACATATATATATATATATATGTATATATATATATATATATATATATACATATATACATATATATATATATATATATATATATATATATATATATATATATATATATATATATATATATATGTATATATATATATATATATATATATATATATATATATATATATATATATATATATATACACACACATACAATCCGAAACAGGCTTTTAGGGATGAAATAGCCTCTGTGTTTTTTCCTGACCTAACGTATTTTCCACTCTACCGCGGTATTGAGCACTGTATAACGGATAAACCACAGAAACCTCGGCTATATATATATATATATATATATATATATATATATATATATATATATATATATATATATATATATATATATGTTGTCTGTCTATCTGTGTTGGCCCTGCGATGAGGTGGCGACTTGTCAAAAAGTTAAAGTTAAAGTACCAATGATTGTCACACACACTCTAGGTGTGGCGAGATTATTCTCTGCATTTGACCCATCACCCTTGATCACCCCCTGGGAGGTGAGGGGAGCAGTGGGCAGCAGCGGTTGCCGCGCCCGGGAATCATTTTTGGTGATTTAACCCCCAATTCCAACCCTTGATGCTGAGTGCCAAGCAGGGAGGTAATGGGTCCCATTTTTATAGTCTTTGGTATGACTCGGCCGGGGTTTGAACTCACAACCTACCGATCTCAGGGCGGACACTCTAACCACTAGGCCACTGAGTAGGTCCACTAGGCCACTGAGTAGGTCCAGGGTGTACCCCGCCTTCCGCCCGATTGTAGCTGAGATAGGCTCCAGCGCCCCCCGCGACCCCAAAGGGAATAAGCGGTAGAAAATGGATGGATGGATATATATATGTATATGTATATACAGTCGCGATCAAAAGCTTACATACACTTGTAAAGAACATAATGTCATGGCTGTATTGAGTTTCCAATAATTTCTACAACTCTTATTTTATTTCTAATAGAGTGATTGGAGCACATACTTGTTTGTCACAAAAAACGTTCATGAAGTTTGGTTCTTTTATGAATTTATTATGGGTCTACTGAAAATGTGACCAAATCTGCTGGGTCAAAAGTATACATACAGCAATGTTAATATTTGCTTACATGTCCCTTGGCAAGTTTCACTGCAATAAGGCACTTTTGGTAGCCATCCACAAGCTTCTGGCAAGCTTCTGGTTGAATTTTTGACCACTCCTCTTGACAAAATTGGTGCAGTTCAGCTAAATTTGTTGGTTTTCTGACATGGACTTGTTTCTTCAGCATTGTCCACACGTTTAAGTCAGGACTTTGGGAAGGCCATTTTAAAAGCTTAATTCTAGCCTGATTTAGCCATTCCTTTACCACTTTTGACGTGTGTTTGGGGTCATTGTCCTGTTGGAACACCCAACTGCGCCCAAGACCCAACCTCCGGGCTGATGATTTTAGGTTGTCTTGAAGAATTTGGAGGTAATCCAACTTCACCAGGGTGAATTGTGACAAACAAGTATGTGCTCCAATCACTCTATCACAAAAAAATAAGAGTTGTAGAAATTATTGGAAACTCAAGACAGCCATGACATTATGTTCTTTACAAGTGTATGTAAACTTTTGATCGAGACTATATATACACATATACACATTTTTCAGCCCAAAGCGGCCCCCCCAGTCAAAAAGTTTGAACGCCCCTGCTTTATGTCATCTTGTGTGTGATATTTTCCCATGACCGTACATGATACAAAGGTAACAGCTGTGTTTGTTCCCACAGGAAGTCACCTCAGATCACAAACGGTTGACCCGTCGCCTTGTCTTCAAAACGTCTGTGTCATAAACAGTAACAGCTGCAGTGGCTTCTAATTAAATACCTGTGCATCTGCGCCGCGTAAGTGGGCCGAACGCGCGCCGATTCTTTGCATTGCTAGCTTAAACTCAACACGCTGGCTTTTTAATGCGTCCTCGTAAAAGATACGGCCCACCGCGGCTTTAACTAAAGTGCTACTGTAATTATTACCGTCCATAAAATGTAAAACCATCGAGAAGAAGGAGGAGGGGTCCGAATATTAACGGCATAAAAGAAATGAAAGCTCCTATTGTGACGATTGACAGGGAACGCTTTGTGCGTCGCTGCCGGCGCCCGATGTCCAACGTGTCCTCCCTTTAAGTCACCACCTTGCCCCGGGCTACTTGTGGCTCTAAATTGAGGTCAGAGGTCACACGTACAACGCCGCCATGAGTCAATACACGCGTACAAACCACATGGCGGTGAGGCGGGCGCTTAGCTCATCACGCCTCAGGGGAGAAAGCCTCTTTAATATTTACTGGTCCACAATGCGAACGTCTTCTCATAGAAAAAAACGAGTCTCAATCCGTTTTTTGTCCGACCGTGTTGGAACACAAGCGGCCCTGTGGACTCTAAACTTCTAAGCTTCACATGAAAAAGTGGCGGCACCACTCATTCAAATCCCACATTTTTTAATAGTTCCGGTTAGGTTGATGTCATAATGAGGTCACAGTGGTTTTTTTTGGGGGGGGGGGGGTCATTGATTCCTCTGCATTGTGTTTAACCTCTGACCTTTTGGACTGATACAGTGGTGCTGAATACGTCTAGACAACCCAGAAAGGAGGCAGCCTGAGGACATTTATGAATTAATGATAAAGGAGGACTCATTGTATAGTTTTCTTTTTCTTTTTACCCAAAATTGCCATTTTTAACGGTAATATTTATTCAAACCCTTGTTTTCTCCACTTTTTTAGAGGACTGTCACCTCTGAGGTGTAGGCTTTTCTACATGTCCTACAACTCAACACAGACGAGTGAGTTTGGAAGTTTGTCGGCAAGCAAATAAACAAATGTTAAAATTTTATCGGCCGATAAATGCTTTAAAATGTAATATCGGAAATTATCGGTATCGGTTTCAAAATGATCGGTATCGGTGACATCCTGCGTGGAAGATTTTCTAAGAAAATCACTTATTTTAGCCTTTTTTTTCAGTATGGTTAGCATTTATTAATGAAGAACCTCTCAAATGTATACATTTCTACCAATAGAGCAGTGGTTCTCAAATGGGGGTACGTGTACCCCTGGGGGTACTTGAAGGTATGCCAAGGGGTACGTGAGATTTTTTTTAAATATTCTAAAAATAGCAACAATTCAAAAATCCTGTATAAATATATTTATTGAATAATACTTCAACAAAATATGAATGTGAGTTCATAAACTGAACATAAAATCAAGTAGGCTATTCCATTCATTACCATAAACCCAGAGTTTCCACCATGCCATGATGGTTTGACCCTCACTAAAATGTATGTCAAAAAGAACTGTGAAACAATGCAATATTCAGTGTTGACAGCTAGATTTTTTGTGGACATGTTCCATAAATATTGATGTTAAAGATTTATTTTTTTGTGAAGAAAGTTCATGAATCCAGATGGATCTCTATTACAATCCCCAAAGAGGGCACTTTAAGTTGATGATTACTTCTATGTGTAGAAATCTTTATTTATAATTGAATCACTTGTTTATTTTTCAACAAGTTTTTAGTTATTTGTTTATCTTTTTTTCCAAAAAGTTCAAGAAAGACCACTACAAATGAGCAATATTTTGCACTGTTATACAATTTAATAAATCAGAAATGATGACTGTATTTTACTTCTTTATCTCTTTTTTTCAACCAAAAATGCTTTGCTCTGATTAGGGGGTACTTGAATTAAAACAATTTTCACAGGGGGTACATCACTGAAAAAAGGTTGAGAACCACTGCAATAAAGCATAAGAATGTATTGGTAAAAATCACAAAAACTGGCAATAAACACCTTCCACAAACATGGCCGAAATGTGCTGTGTGGAATTTTTGCTCCAAAACATGCAATTCAGATGCATGGAAGATTCCAAAAATTCCACACAACATGCTGCTGTATGGAATTTTATTTTTGCTCCAAAACAATAAAAAAAAAGTCTAAATGGTTAGCATTTGTTAATGAAGAACCTGTCAAATGTGTACTTTTATACCATTCAGACAAATTTAGTTGGAAATATTACAAAAAATGCTGCGATGAGGTGGCGACTTGTCCAGGGTGTACCCCGCCTACCGCCCGAATGCAGCTGAGATAGAATCCAGCAACCCCCGCAACCCCAAAAGGGACAAGCGGTAGAAAATGGATGGATGGATGGTTTCAAAAAGTAAAATTAATGACTTTTTAAAACGCTGCTGTGTACACGGACATAGGGAGAAGTACAGAGCGCCAATAAACCTTGAAAGCACTGCCTTTGCGTGCCGGCCCAGTCACATAATATCTACGGCTTTTGACACACACAAGTGAATGCAATGCATACTTGATCAACAGCCATACAGGTCACACTGAGGGTGGCCGTATAAACAACTTCAACACTGTTACAAATATGCGCCACACTGTGAACACACACCAAACAAGAATGACAAACACATTTGGGGAGAACATCCGCACCGTAACGCAACATAAACACAACAGAACAAATACCCAGAACCCCTTGCAGCGCTAACTCTTCCGGGACGCTACAATATACACCCCCCCTACCCCTACCTCAACCCCGCCCACCTCAACCTGCTAATGCTCTCTCAGGGAGAGCATGTCCCAAATTCCGAGCTGCTGTTTTGAGATATGTTAAAAAAAATAATGCACTTTGTGACTTCAATAATAATTGGCATTTTTTACCATAACTTGAGTTGATTTATTTTGGAAAACCTTGTTACATTGTTTAATGCATCCAGCGGGGCTTCACAACAAAATTAGGCATAATAATGTTTTAATTCCACAACTGTATATATCGGTTGATATCGGTATCGATAAATAAAAGTTGGACAATATCGGAATATCGGATATCGGCAAAAAAGCCATTATCGGACATCTCTAGTTAAAATGTTAAAATGTGAGTGTAATGTTAGCATGTAGCCAGTGTTGGCGCTAGGAATTTTCAAAATGGGGTCCCATTTTAGCTCACATAGTGTTTTTAACACTCACAACTTGCTCTCTAGTGTCACATTGTTGTATTACATTGGACAAGTGCAGATTTACAGTATGAATCCTCATGAAAACCAGCGTCCTCTGCAGTGAGAAAATAGGCCTGTTATGCAAAACACAAATGTCCACTGCAGAGGACGCTGGTTCTCAGGCGTTACATTTCTTAGAGGCGGAGCTTGACAAACGCAGCTTATTAGCATTAAAGCTACAGGCACACAAAACGGGGACGGCAACAAGGCTCGAGTTCCTAGAAAACGAATACTATAAGATTGGAGCTTTAAGATTAGATGCAGCTTATCCGTCCATCTTCCATGTATGTGTGGTCTGGGGAATCAATACAAGCTCTGACAGCGCCTATAATTGTTATTGGCAGGATTTCATCAATCAATACACTCAATGGGAGTGGCTTTGAGTACTCCAAGAAGAAGAAGAGGTGATGCTTTGGTATTCAGCAATATTCCCATTAGAGAGGTTAATGGGCACTTACCAATGAAAGGGTTTGCATTGAAAAGGTCCAAACACACAACAGCTGCTATAACCTCCTCCCTTAAATATGTATAGCAGGCGAGCATGAAATATGGTGGGCAGTTTGCCTGAGGGAACTCTCCTCAGATCTTATTCCACACTTTGGTCCATTGTGGGATGTTGTGTATCCAAAACCAGTCAATACCGCAAGCCCTTTGCCCCCCCCCTTTCCTCCTAAAACATGCATGAGTCTATGAGCTGGGAAAATGTGGTAATAGAGGCGAGGCCTTTCAGGCTTTTTCAGCTGCTGGAATATCTAAAAGCTAAGAGACCATCTGATCCACGAACTGTTTGTCCACCCTGGGGGCGGGTACCAAAATGTGGCACTTTTATTAGTTCCGAATGAATTCAGTCAGTACTACAGGGTGTTTCTGTAAAATCGAATGGTAATATATTTGAATACCTTTATTGCACGTGATGTCACGTCTTATTGCAGACTCAGCCCAGACTTGAACACTTGGCAGGAAAACAAGCACTCACTGTGGACTCATGACTCCTCTAGGCCTCGTTGTAATTTTGCAGTCCAACAAAGCAAGCATGACTGATTGACAGCGCTCAATAACAAGGCTCCACTTTTCAAAACGTGCAAGCTCAATGTTAATTTTTTTAAACGAATTTTCAATAAAAATGCTACCAATTAATATTAGCGATTATACATGGCGACTGCAACATCTCCAAATTAGGTAAATAAAATCACAACTAAGTTAAAATCATACAGCCAATATGTGAAATAAGTACAATACATACAGTATAAACACTTTGTAGGACTCAACAAAAGACATTCAACTTAATGGCAAAGACAACTTCCTGACTACGACAACACACTGTAGCCAGAAATCTTGGGGCTATTTTAGATTCTGATTTACATTTCGACAGTCACGTGAAATCAGTAACAAAATCGGCCTACTATCACCTCAAAAATGTAACAACATGTCAGCTCAAGACTTAGAAAAACTTGTACATGCCTTTATTACCAGTAGGCTAGACTATTGTAATGGTCTCCTTGCAGGTCTTCCCCAAAAAAACTGTCAGGCAGCTACAGCTTGTTCAGAACGCTGCTGCTAGAGTTCTAACAAAGACCAAAAAATGCAAGCACATTACACCAATTCTTAAATCCTTACATTGGCTCCCTGTACATCAGAGAATTGATTTCAAAATCCTCCTGCTCACATATAAATCACTACATGGTCTAGTGCTCCCACTATATAAGCCCTCTAGATCACTAAGATCTTCTGAGACCAATCTGTTAGCGGTTCCCAGAGTAAACTCAAATCAAGGGAGAGCATCATTCAGTCACTATGCAACAAATAGCTGGAATAAACTTCCTGAAGATGTCAGACTTTCCCCAACTCTGACTACTTTTAAAACTAGACTAAAAACGTTTATGTTCACCTTAGCTTTCAGCTAAATCGTTGAATCTTTTAACTTTTAACATCCGCACTGTTTTTATTTTTATTGTCTGCATTTTAATTTTGCTTTTATTTTCTTTCATTTCACTTTGTTGTCTATGAACCACTTTGAGTCTGCCTTGTGCATGAAAAGTGCTACACAAATAAAGTTGCCTTGCCTTGCCTAGTCAATACACTACTGCCATATAAGGTTTTGGAACTGCAACTGCACCATATAATACTTGCAAAAAAATCAAGATTGAACAACTGGACAGCACAGGTATCATTATAGGGTCAGTATTAAATTCAAAACATATATTTCGTTACAATACAATTGACATTTATTAACACATTGACACACACAAAAATTTGCATCCTGATAGAACTTTTTTACTTCCTATACCGATATTGGAGCCTTGAGTTTTGTCCGATATCGATATTGATCTGACATGATATTCGCAGGAATCATACGTATTTTTATTATTTTATTAACCGAAAAATGGCAGGTATAAAAAACACTAACCTATTTATTATTATTACCGTCCGCAATGGATTTAAAGTTGAAGTGTTTTTTTGTTGTTGTTTTTTTAAGGGTGACAGTTAGTGGTCACAATAATTCATGAAGTAAAGCTCACGATGCAGTAAGTTGAAAGATGCAAACACGTTTGTTACTGGATACTTTTTAATACACTTCTGCCTTTGAGGCTTTGTGTAAGTAATATGCAACAATAATTGCTGTTGTGTAGCTGCTCGCTCCTCGTAGCCTATAGTCTACTATGTTTACCTTTTGTAAATGACTTGACTAAAATAGAAGAAAAGACTAACCTTGTGTACTTATTGGAGGACATTTAGATGTCAACTGCTGCAGGACTGCTTGCATCAGACATTATATCACGCAAGGCAATATATATATTCTTTTTTTGTTGTTGTTGCTGATACGAACCAATTTATGATATCAGTATCGGATCGGGGCACAACGTTTCGAAAACTGGTTATGTTGAGTACCGATATTGATTCCCAGCTACCGTCTTGGTTCAAATGGGAAACACCCTTAAAGGGGAACTGCACTTTTTTGTGAATTTTGCCTATTGTTCACAATCATTATGAAAGATAGGAACACATATGTCTTATTTTTATTTTAAAGATGCAGCTAATGGAGTCACTGTTGTAACCTTCAAAGCCCTCTAAAACAACTTCAAAACCCTCCATCAACGTTTTGTATTCACACTGCAAGTCTATATATAATGTAGTAACAGACACGTTCATAACAATATGTAATATGTTCAATATTTATCGTATTTTGGTCATTTAAATCATTGGTGGAACTAATTAATCGGCGCATTTATTTCCGTCCATAGCAGCGCATTTCTGACTTCTGGCAACAACTTTGTGTCCTACTTCCGGAAACACAGGCGTGTGTGTCTTCGAATCATGGCAGATTCGGTAACCAACAACAAAGATGACTACTTTTGGACAAATAAGGATTCACAACCTTATCTTTTCTAATTCATGGAGGATGAACTCCTGCTTTTAGAAGCCCACATGAAGGAAGAGCGAGAGGTTGGAGCAGACAGAAGCCAAGAGAGTGAGGTGAAAGTGACTCAAAGCTGCAAATTGTAAAATTTGAAGCCAAGTTATTTCGACATAAATGGAGTGCTTACGCAAATAAACCGGGAAAAAAAAACGTCCCTGGCCAGATCGTGATTCACGCAGCACATCTTATCTTCTTATCATATCTTATCTCTTGCCGTAGTTTGCTTTTACGGTTAATACCGTAGCACGCCAATGTGATACTACGCTAGAAAAATGGTTCCTCATGGTTCGCTCTTACAATAACAATGTCGCTACAGGTTGGTTATTAAACAGGTTACGGAACGTAAATGAAGTATTGTTGACGGTTTTTGGATGCATTTTTAAAGTGACTTAGAGGTAGAATTGATTGCTCCCATTAGCTGCATTGCTAGCCACCAAGAGTGAGCCGTTTTTTTACATGTTAGAATGCAAGAAAAACAACTTTTGTCTTCTTGTGAACGATAAACAAAATTCTAAAAAAAAAAGTGCAGTTCCCCTTTAAGGTCTCAATAGGATAAAATGACATCTGCTTCTTTCTACTCCTTTTTGGATATGTTGAATCGTGATGTAGTCCACAACAAATACAACAACGACCACAAGCATACAGTTGGTAGAGCAGTCTATGTGTGAGATTTTCATTGACTTTTATGATTATTTGTAAGCAATTCATGGATGAATGTTTGACGAGCTCTTAAAGCAGCAGAGAGCTGACTCTGGCCATTTTTCAGGCTTCATAGTTTGGACAGTGATTTGTTTACATCCTGACGTCAAGGATCAAGTTGAGGATCAATGCCTCTGTCATGCCTAATGTGCACGGCGGGGCGACCCGTCATGGCGGAAAGTGGGTCTCGGTATCAGAGCATGGCTGACACCAATCTCTGCTCGGCGGTAAACGCAGAAGAGGAAGAGAGCGGGAGAGGGAGGACGGTTGATAGAGAAGAGGCCGCCCTGCTTAGCGCCACATTCATCGGAGAAGACTCCGCCTCTAATTTGGAATCGGCCAGTAGGTTTAATGTACAGTTCGCCGAGAAAAAAGTCGTCACAAGAAATGACACAGGAAAGAAAAAGTGTTTCATTGTACAACTTTTCTGGGGGCGCCTCAGACATGATATGGTTGACATGACATGTCTCAGTTGGTAGAGCGACCGTGCCAGTAACTTGAGGGTTCCAGGTTTGATCCTCACTTCCATCCTAGTCTCTGCCGCTGTGTCCTTGGGCAAGACACTTTACCCACCTGCCCCCAGTGCCACCCACTTTAAATGTAACCTCAAGATGCAGATGATGGGTTTCACTATGTAAATGCACGTTAAGTCTCTAGAGCAGTGGTTCTCAACCTTTTTTCAGTGATGTACCCCCTGTGAACATTTTTTTAATTCAAGTACCCCCTAATCAGAGCAAAGCATTTTTGGTTGAAAAAAAGAGATAAAGAAGTAAAATACAGCACTATGTCATCAGTTTATGATTTATTAAATTGTATAACAGTGCAAAATATTGCTAATTTGTAGTGGTCTTTCTTGAACTATTTGGAAAAAAAGATATACAAATAACTAAAAACTTGTTGAAAAATAAACAAGTGATTAAATTATAAATAAAGATTTCTACACATAGAAGTAATCATCAACTTAAAGTGACCTCTTTGGGGATTGTAATAGAGATCCATCTGGATTCATGAACTTAATTCTAAATATTCCTTCAAAAAAAAAGAAATCTTTAACATCAATATTTATGGCACATGTCCACAAAAAATCTACCTGTCAACACTGAATATTGCATTGTTGCATTTCTTTTCATAGTTCTTTTTGACAGACATTTTAGTGAGGGTCAAACCATCATGGCTTGGTGGAAACTCTGGGTTTATGGTTATGAATGGAATAGCCTACTTGATTTGATGTTCAGTTTATGAACTTACATTCATATTTTGTTGAAGTATTATTCAATAAATATATTTATAAAGGATTTTTGAATTTTTGTTATTTTTAAAATATTAAAAAAAAATCTCACGTACCCCTTGGCATACCTTCAAGTACCCCCAGGGGTACGCGTACCCCCATTTGAGAACCACTGCTCTAGAGAAAAGCGCTATAGAAATATAATTCACTAGTTCACGGACTGTAGGGGGGCGATTTTAACTAAAGGACGACTTCCGCACCTCTGCTCAGCAACGTGGGGCTGTACTGCCACCTCGCTGGGCAGGTTAGTGGTGAGCAGGGCAGTGCAAGAAGAGGACAGGTAAAAAGTAGAAGACCTTTTTTGACAATTAAGTGTCAAGAAACTTGATGTAAAATGTAAAAGCGGTAAAAATTCCAATAAATGAAAATAAAGTTTAAGTTAAAGATAAAGTGCCAATGATTGTCACACACACACTAGGTGTGGTGAAATTACCCTCTGCATTTGACCCATCCCCTTGTTCAGGTGAGGAGAGCAGTGAGCAGCAGCGGTGGCCGCGCTCGAGAATCATTTTGGTGATTTAACCCCCAATTCCGACCCTTACAAAATAGATGATTTGAATTATATTCTTGCCTCAGTTTATCATTATCATTCAGTAATAATCTTCCCGTCATCTAGTCTACTTTTATTTGTATTTAAGCTGCATCTTACATTTATCAGTAAAATGATGTGGAATATCGCAAAATATCACAATGGCGTCAGGGTACTGTATCGCGTTGGGAAGCCCTCACCAATACCTTATGTAACCCTAACGATAACCACCACCTTTCAGAACAGAAAAAGAGAGATGGACTCCAAAATGGATAGACTACATGGGATATTTATTTTATTTTTTTAAAGCACATTTTACATACTTTTTGCCTAAAATAAGTATTAAATCAAGTCTTTTGTATGTCTTATATGTATTACAGTGCAGTAATTGTCTTATGATAATTATAATTTTGTAATATAATATTGTTGCGATCAATGATATATATTTTCATCAGACGGGTTAAGGGTGAACAATGCTAACAACACGGTGGCTAATATTAGCGCTATCATGTGACAAGCAAGATGACCAACCTTTGGCAGAACAATTTTTTTGATGCACTTCATCTTCAACTTCTGACTCATCAACAACACATCTCACCATTGGTAAGACTTTGACGTGAGCGATATCAAAAGACGAGACATACCAGTACTTAATGCTAACAAGACTGCTAACAGCAGCTGTCCAGGCAAGGCTAACTGGAGAGGAACCCTGTTGATGCACTTCATCTTCAACATCATTATTGGTGAGACTTTGACGTGAGTAATGAGCATACTTGCCAACCCTCCCGAATTTTCCGGGAGACTCCCGGATTTCAGTGCCTCTCACGAAAATCTCCCGGGACAACCATTCTCCCGAATTTCTCCCGATTTCCAGCCGGACAACATTATTGGGGGCGTGCCTTAAAGGCACTGCCTTTAGCGTCCTCTCACACCTGAAAAGGAGGCTATTATATATGTCTCTGTTATCCATAGGTTTATCTATAACCCATAAAGTAGGCAGGCACGGAACTATTTCTCAGCCGGCACGTTAATACACTGACACACAACATCCGGATTCCCATCATGCATTGCTACAAAACTACGGCAAGTAGTAATGTCCAAAAACATAACAGAGACGAAGCAGAAGAACGAAGAAGAGACAGTCATGGCCCGAGACAAAGATGGCTTTGCTGGTAGCTGCAAGCAACATCCCGTCCTCATTTGCGGATGTTTTCAACAAATCCGTGAAGGATATGTTCCCGGATTCAGAGATCGCTCGCCAGTACTCAAATGGCAGAACAAAGGCTACTCAAATAGTGAAAGGTAAGTGTTATTTTTTTTTTTTTAAGTAAGCAGCAAGTACAGTACAGTTAGTCTCATAATTAAATTATCCCCTCAACTCCCCCCAAAATGGATTAACTCGCTGGAATAAAAAAGACAATATAACATACATCCATAAACGTGGACGCATGTGAAAAAGTGCAATATATTTATCTGTACAGTAATCTATTTATTTATATATATTTATTTATTTTATATATATATATTATACATTATTTATATATATCTATTTATTTATATATGCACCTTATTGCTTTTTTCATCCTGCACTACCATGAGCTTATGTAACGAAATTTCGTTCTTATCTGTGTTGTAAAGTTCAAATTTGAAAGACAATAAAAAGGAAGTCTAAGTCTAAGAACAACTGTGTTTTCATTACTGTGTACTGTACTATATATAAGAAATACTTGAATTTCAGTGACTTCTAGCTATAAATATACTCCCACCCAAAATCTCCCGAATTCGGAGGTCTCAAGGTTGGCAAGTATGGTATTGAGGAATAACAACGCAAGACATGCAATACTAACAACATGGAATGCTAACAACACAGCAAACGGTCATAACTGTGACTGTCAAGTTGACCAACTTTTGGCTTCAGCACATGGAAGGAATTGCCCAGAATGTAATAAAGTATTCCCATAAGGTGGCCATGTTGTGGTGGCCGGGTGAAGGCTATAAATAGCAATGGCATTTGGAAGGTTGTCCGGGCTATAAGTGAGCACTTTAATCTACAATAGAACACACTTAAGGCTATTATCATAGGTGAAACGAGTGTAAAGGTGATTTTGCGGCTAATATGTCATGTTTAGAGGGCCCAATCATGTAAAAAAAAACATATTTAGAAGGCCGTAAACACTTTTTATGCTCTGTGAAAATTGTACATTTATTAATAATAATCTTGGTTTGTGTTAATTCGCTTACTACGGTCTGGCCTGGAACTAAATGGCCCTACAATAAACAAGGGACAACTCTAGCGATGATTGATTATTATTAGTAATAAATTGGGATATGAGCTGACTCTCAGCTAATTGTTCAAAAGACTTATACTTTAGGTTACGAGCAAAACTTTGTGTCATGAGCCTACCCACCACTAGTTGGTGTAGTGAATGTCACAGTGAACCCCGTACGATCCGACCAAAACATTCCGTCTTCCTTGCTAGCAGTAGCTTACAGCTAGAGATGGACATACAGGTGAAACTCATTTCAGTATCGTATAAAAGTCCAATTATTTTAGCAATTCAACTTCAAATGTGAAATAAACTCATTGCATACAAAGTGAAATACGTCAAGCTTTTATTTGTCATCATTTTGATGATTGTGGTTTATAGGTTTTGAAAAGCCCACATTTTCTGACATTTCCAATTCAAGGTTTTCATAATCACTTAAATTATTATATAAAAAGAAGTCTTGAAAAATCATGAGTTGCAATGTTTGAGCCTATGTCATATATCACTTTCACCTTGTTAATCTAATTGCCGGTATAACTAACCTTTGCACAATATTAAAACATTTTTAAACTTCACCTGTAACTTTGTTTTTCCAAGCATGAGAAGGAAGAAAGCGAGTGTAAAGGACAGTGCTGCGGAGAGGAACTGGATGATATTCGTTGAATTAAAGAAATAAATCATCAAAAGCACGACAGAGTGTTTAGCTAGCTAAATTGGTGAAGCACCATACTGAAGCAGAATGACACCAGCCAAGTATGTTAAAAAAATATCTAAATGGCAGACATTTACTCATGAAAATATGGAGAAGCTGCTGATGTCGTGTTTTATGGAGTAGCAGTAGAAGTCTACAATGTTGTACTGTCACCATACTTTTCCGGGAGACTCCCGAAATTCAGCGCCTCTCCCGAAAACCTCCCGGGACAAATTTTCTCCCGAAAATCTCCCGTAATTCAGGCGGAGCTGGAGGCCACGCCCCCTCCAGCTCCATGCGGACCTGAGTGACGTGTCGACAGCCTGTTTTCACATCCGCTTTCCCACAATATAAATAGCGTGCCTGCCCAATGACGTTATAACTGTAGAATGATCGAGGGCGAGTTCTTGGTTTCTTATGTGTGTTTATTGTTAAGCAGTTTCATTAACGTCCTCCCAGCGCGGTAACAACACACAACAGCAGTCACGTTTTCGTCTACCGTAAAGCAGTTCGTCTGCCGTAAACAGCAATGTTGTGACACTCTTAAACAGGACAATACTGCCATCTTCTGTACATGCATATGTGACAACAACGTCTACAACTTTTAGAGAGTGCAGTGCACAACTGAGCACACAACAAGGAGACGAAGCAGAACGAGAAAGATACAGCCGTGGCGATGCCGACGACGAGTAAGATGAAGAAATACGCTTGTAAGTTCCAAGCCGCAGCTGCGATTGGACCTGGATAGCCTCCGGGAAGAAGTAGTGGAGTACCAAGTGCTTGGCAGTGAAGATCTTCGTCAGGAAGCAAAGATTGACCGGTTTTGGGCCATGCTAGGGAGAGATGGAAGATTCCAGACTCTAGTGCATTTGATGAAAGCACTTTTGTGCGTGCCACACAGCAATGCATCATCAGAAAGGGTGTTCAGCATGGTTAGAAAAATAGTGACAAAGAATAGAACATGGATGGACAATTCAACCCTTAACTCAACAATGAGTAGATGAGTGTTATGTGTGTGTATATGTGTAAATAAATGAACACTGAAATTCAAGTATTTCTTATATATATATATATATATATATATATATAGCTAGAATTCACTGAAAGTCAAGTATTTCTTATATATATATATATACATATATATATATATATATATATATATATATATATATATATATATATATATATATATATATATATATATACATATGAAATACTTGACTTGGTGAATTCTAGCTGTAAATATACTCCTCCCTTCTTAACCATGCCCCAACCATGCCCCCCCACCCCCGACCACGCCCCCCCCCGAAATCGGAGGTCTCAAGGTTGGCAAGTATGACTGTCACACCCTTGTGACTGTGTTTGACTTAAGTTTGCTTTTTCTCCGTTTGTGTTACTTTAGTTCCTGTGCCCTTATTTTGTATATTCACTTCCTCGTGCAGACAGCGTCAAATCATTGCGATTTGCTAATGCTTTCTATACTGCTCCGCATTGCTTTCTGTAAACGTCTATTTATCTTCCACAAAAGAAGTCCCGTGTCTTGTGCAATTATGTTTGCACTCGCCTTCTTCTGTTCCTTTTCTGTACTCCTCTTCGCTTGTTTTCCACTCCCTCGGGAGTGTGTTTTATTTTGTTGTATTGACCAATATCAGTGTATCCACCTTTTGCCTCTTGTCTGCTGCATCCTGGGGTCACATTGCGCTGGTGACTTGTACATTTTATTACATCACTTCATGTACTTGTTTGTATTACATTCTATTGGATGGATTTTCATTAAATATTTCTAAACTAAAAGTTAGTTTTTATTTTTAAAAGGCATGATACATGTTGAAATTGTAATATTTTTGGGGCCAAGCACGAATTAAAAGGATTTTTTTTTTTTAGGTCCAAGCTGCGTCAGAGAGCAAATTAAATTTAACATAAGATGCTCATATCTCCAATGGCGTCTTATTAAGACGTGGAGAGGAGTCTTTGTTTTTGTTGGTATCTGCATCCTCCCTGCTTGAAGAACATTCCATCCATCGTTCTTTTAAGTGTCGCCATTACAGTAAGCAGAATGCACTCACAGCTTTTTAGCTCCCATTGATTGGCTTCCTGATCAATACGTCATCTTGTGTTGAGGATAGTTTGGAGATGCGACATGGGCGGATGCTCTTGAAAATCGGTTGAGATGATGGCTGCCAGTTCATTAGGTTAATGGCAGCAACAGCAGGTGTGCTTGGTCGGATGAGGACGTCTGATGGATGCTTCCGGAGTAAATATCCTCAGGCCCCTTATAGGAGGACCGTCGCCTTCAGGACCTTCTTCCACCTTCCAACTTGCAATCCAGCACGTTCTATCCGTGCCACCATCTTCATTATGCGTCCTCACATAACAGATAAGCGCCCGATCGCTTCGCCCTATCTTCCAGCTGTCGTGTCGGCTGCGACCATCTTGGTGATGCGCCACTGAAAGGCGGCACAAAAGGACGGCTCTCTGATAAGAGAAGGAAAATTGATTGTGCACACACGTGTTGGGCAGATTGTGTCCGTTAGAATATCAGTGTTTCTCTTCAAGTGCTTCAAGGGAGCTGCCTCCAACACAACAGGGGGCAGCATACCAAGAATGGTATCACTCCTGCGTGGTAGGTATGAAAAAAATACTAACTTATTTATTATTAACCATCTGAAATGGACTTACGCTATCTTTAAGTTGAAGTGGGGTGGTCATTGTGTTTTTGTCGACACCTAGTGGCTGCAGCTATCGATTATTTTAGTAGGCGATGAATCTATTGATTAGTTCAGTTCAGTTTCAGTTTATTTCGAACATGCATAAGACACAATGTAATGCATCACATATTTCCAGTTGTTTCATTACAGCATGTCCGAAAAGGAGTAGGAAGAAACAGAGCTTATTTAATCCTACCCCTTTTCATGTCGTAGCAATTGTATCCCATTTCCTTAACCACAGTTGATTTGACTAATTGGATAAAACACACAATTCTATTAACCATCTGAAATGGACTTACGCTGTCTTTAAGTTGAAGTGGGGTGGTCATTGTGTTTTTGTCGACACCTAGTGGCTGCAGCTATCAATTATTTTAGTAGGTGATTCATCTATTGATTAGTTCAGTTCAGTTTCAGTTTATTTCGAACATGCATAAGACACAATGTAATGCATCACATATTTCCAGTTGTTTCATTACAGCATGTCCGAAAAGGAGTAGGAAGAAACAGAGCTTATTTAATCCTACCCTTTTTCATGTTGTAGCAATTGTATCCCATTTCTTTAACCACAGTTGATTCGACTAATTGGATAAAACACACAATTCAATCAACCATCTGAAATGGACTTACGCTGTCTTTAAGTTGAAGTGGGGTGGTCATTGTGTTTTTGTCGACACCTAGTGGCTGCAGCTATCGATTATTTTAGTAGGCGATGAATCTATTGATTAGTTCAGTTCAGTTAGCAGTTTATTTCGAACATGCATAAGATACAATGTAATGCATCACATATTTCCAGTTGTTTCATTACAGCATGTCCGAAAAGGAGTAGAAAGAAACAGAGCTTATTTAATCCTACCCCTTTTCATGTCGTAGCAATTGTATCCCATTTCCTTAACCACAGTTGATTCGACTAATTGGATAAAACACACAATTCAATTAACCATCTGAAATGGACTTACGCTGTCTTTAAGTTGAAGTGGGGTGGTCGTTGTGTTTTTGTCGACACCTAGTGGCTGCAGCTATCGATTATTTTAGTAGGCGATGAATCTTTTGATTAGTTCAGTTCAGTTTCAGTTTATTTCGAACATGCATAAGACACAATGTAATGCATCACATATTTCCAGTTGTTTCATTACAGCATGTCCGAAAAGGAGTAGGAAGAAACAGAGCTTATTTAATCCTACCCTTTTTCATGTTGTAGCAATTGTATCCCATTTCTTTCACCACAGTTGATTCGACTAATTGGATAAAACACACAATTCAATCAACCATCTGAAATGGACTTACGCTGTCTTTAAGTTGAAGTGGGGTGGTCATTGTGTTTTTGTCGACACCTAGTGGCTGCAGCTATCGATTATTTTAGTAGGTGATTCATCTATTGATTAGTTCAGTTCAGTTTCAGTTTATTTCGAACATGCATAAGACACAATGTAATGCATCACATATTTCCAGTTGTTTCATTACAGCATGTCCGAAAAGGAGTAGGAAGAAACAGAGCTTATTTAATCCTACCCCTTTTCATGTCGTAGCAATTGTATCCCATTTCCTTAACCACAGTTGATTTGACTAATTGGATAAAACACACAATTCTATTAACCATCTGAAATGGACTTACTCTGTCTTTAAGTTGAAGTGGGGTGGTCGTTGTGTTTTTGTCAACACCTTTTGGCTGCAGCTATCGATTATTTTAGTAGGTGATTCATCTATTGATTAGTTCAGTTCAATTTCAGTTTATTTCAAACATGCATAAGATACAATGTAATGCATCACATATTTCCAGTTGTTTCATTACAGCATGTCCGAAAAGGAGTAGGAAGAAACAGAGCTTATTTAATCCTACCCTTTTTCATGTCATAGCAATTGTATCCCATTTCCTTAACCACAGTTGATTCGACTAATAGGATAAAACACACAATTCATTGGCTTGCCTTCATTTTTTTCCCCAATAAATGCACATCATCAACATCGGGGTCAATTGTGGGGTTTAATTACAGCGCCACCATGTGGTGTATTCATCACAACGATACGATACGATACAATATCAGCAGGGATTATTATTTTGTAGTGTTTAATGATTTCATGATCATTTGATATACATAGTGTATATACGCCCCCCACCCATTTTTTGTAGATATTGTTTTTCAAATCACCTTACATGTATACTGTATATATGTACATAATTTATCCATTTTTGAACGTGATTTTTTATATACATGTTACAGATTATATATGTTATAATAATTGTATCTAAGTTATCACAAAACTTTGTGTTTCAATGAGTTCCCGGCGAGAGGACAACAGCTGTCTTTGATCCTACCAAGAAGAAGGCTTGTAAAACTCCACTGTGTAGGATGGGAAGCAACACGAAGGTGTTCTGTTTCTTTGCTGTATTGTAATCCACAGAGAGACCCGAGAACTACAGAGCGGAGAGGAAGCAGGAACAGACTCCCCTCCAAGCGACCTTTTCTTTGAACTGTTTTACGATCTTTTCTTTGAACTGTTTTAATCAAAGGCGATTGCTGTTTATGACCCCCCTCCCTTAGAAACAGCTGTTGAAATGTAATCAGGGAAAATCCAAATAAAAGAGGATGTGTACACTCTTTCGTCAGAGCGTGGTGGAACTGTGCAAAGAGTACAGTCCAGACGTTTCTCCTCAATTGAGCCAAATTGAATTCTGTCTCTGTTTAATTCCTTGCTTCTTGTCTTGTTTATAGATGTTATCAGTGTTTGAACCTGACAATATATCTTTTATTACTGAATGTATCAAATGTGATGAATATTTAATGGACCACAATGGAAACAAGCATTTTGGCTTTTTGTGCCATGCATGTGCCTTTTTAAAGCATTACATGGATTAAATTCTTTAAGATGTCAATAAACTTCTCAATCAATCAATCAATCAAACGTCACGTAACTCATCGACAAAAGCGCAGCAGCGCTCAGCGACACATAAAATAAAGTGCTCGTGTGCCGCTGCCAGACTGAGAAGTGTGCTAAGAACTGTTGGGAGAGTTTTACAAGCTCAAAGCTCCTCTGGAACAGTGCACACTTTGAACACATCCCACTTGTTCATCTTCAACATCGTCCGTACAAACACACAAGTATAACACTCACAAACACACACAATACTGTTCCACTTCTGCTACATACATGTTCTCCCACAACCTCTGCCTGTTCTCTGAAGCACTGAGCAATTACCCATCAGGACTCATGAGAGAGAAAAGGAGGGAGTGTCAGCGCACCAGAAAGATGGCAAAAAAAAAAAAAAAAGAACCACTAAGAGGTGACCTAGATAGGTGACCTTTTTGTGACCGGGTTAAAGGTGCTAAGAACTAGCGAGTCATGATTGTTCTGAGGAGTGTGTGTGTGTGTGTGTGTGTGTGTGTGTGTGTGTGTGTGCGTGGGGCAATGGATGTCATGGTTTATTTATTAGGGTGTGTGCGTTCCTGCTGGGTTGCATGGGAAATTGCAGCGCTGCTGAGTAGTGTAACCAATCATTATGTCACTGCAAGATGCCAAAACCTTTGCTCCTATACTTGCACAATACAAACTGTAATAGAAATAAAAATTGTGCAATATGCTTGTGTGTGTGTGTGAGTGTGTGTGTGTGGGGGGGTGTTTATAAATGTGTCTCCTTGCTGATCCTGCTGCAGTCTTCAATAAGCCCCAAGGTTGAGCCATTTAAAAACACAATGGAGGATTACATTCACATCTGGACACTGCAAAACACTGCAGTTTTTTTTGTTTTTTTTTGCACAAGTTGAAGTTATCAGGCTTCATGTGCAAGGTTGGGAAGGAAGGTGGGAAGGGGGATAAGACCCCTCTCCAATGTGGAGTGCTTGTGAATTGGTTTTGGCTTGCAGGCTAAATCTCCTCACATACACCTATTGTGTGTGCGTGAGTGTGTGTGTGTGTGTGTGTGTGTGTGTGTGTGTGTGTGTGTGTGTGTGTGTGTGTGTGTAAGTGCGTTTCCACTGGACCCTCACACACACACACACACACACGCGACACATCCAATTCACAGACATCCCAGCCAACAGCTTTGGCCGTAATGCAGGTGTGAACGCCCGCTTGACAGCGTGCAACGTGTGTCTCCACCTATTTCCTTGCTGAGTTACCTCTTTGTTTCGTTTGTTTGAATTGTCAAACATTACATTTTTTGTTTCATTCATTTATTTAATTATTTTTTTTAATTCTTTTGAAAGATTTATTTTATTTATTTTTATGTATTGTGTACCCTGCCTTCCGCCCGAATGCAGCTGAGATAGGCTCCAGCACCCCCCGCAACCCCAAAAGGGACAAGCGGTAGAAAATGGATGGATGGATGTATTTTTATGTAGTCTTTGTCAATTTGCTTTCAAAACAAAAGGCTATTTTTGAAATATTTATGTTTTGCTGATTTACTTGCAAAGCAATAGACCGAGCAGAATTTCCATCTATCTATCTATCTATCTATCTATCTATCTATCTATCTATCTATCTATCTATCTATCTATCTATCTATCTATCTATCTATCTATCTATCTATCTATCTATCTATCTATCTATCCATCCATCCATCCATCCATCCATCCATCCATCCATCCATCCATCCATCCATCCATCCATCCATCCATCCATCATCATTGATTTAATTCCAAAAGAATAGACTGAAATCTATCTTCCTTATCGATTCTTATTGAAGACAGATTTAAAAAATGTTTGTTCTTTATAATTTGTTTTATATGTATTTTGTTCTTTTCAATGTATTAATGTTTACATTTGTTTATTTATTTCTGATTTACTTCCAAAGCATACACTGAATTACATTTTTTTCACATCTATTTTTATCAAACAAAAAAATACTATTTATTTATTGTGTTCTTTTCAAACCTTAGTTTTTATTGATTTATTATTTGTTCTTTCATTTATTGCAGATTTACTTCCAATGCAATAAACTGAACTCAATCTTTTTCATTTATGTTTCTATTTCTCAAAAACATACATTTTTTTATTTCCTTTATTTTCAAATCTTTCTTTGTTAAAGTATGTGTTTATTCATGTATTATTTATTTTTTAATTTATTGCAGATTTACTTCCAATGCAATAGACTGAACCCAATCGTCTTCATCTATTTTCTTTATTGATAAAAAAAAAGTTATGTCTAATTTATTTATTTTAAATGTATATGTTTATGTATTGTTTACTTACTTTAAAAACAATAGGCCACACTTATTCTTCCATGGTTTTTAACTATAGCAAAATAATATCAACACCGCTCTGTGCCTTCACCTCCTGAATAAAGCGGTGCTTATTGCTAATTAAACAGCATCCAGCTCCATGCTACCCGCCTCCTCTCCTTCTCTTTTCTGGGGGCCGCAGGTGGCACAATTGGCTATAATGTGTTGTAATTGTTGGCAGCGCTGCCCGGGAAGAAAGATGGGTGGTGGGGGGGGAGGATGACGAGGGAGAACCCAAGAACAAAGGATATTGATGGAGGCTGGGATGAAGTTGGCATGGCTTTCTGTCATGTCGGAATGTTTTTTTTGCTCTGAGAAAGCAAGTGTGGTTTAAGCTGAGTTGTCACGAGCGGCAAAAACTATTATAGCTAACTCATGAACCCTAAAGTTCCTCTATTTCTGTAAAATGATGACATACTATGGATATATGGCAGGCCAAATGTGAGGAAAATCCATCACTCATCACTTGTCTGTGCTACATATTTGAGATCAGTAAAGTACAGGCTTCCCTACACATCTTAAAATAAAGCCTGGAGCTTTTTAAACTGTTTATAAGCTAGAGACATAGGAGCTGAAAGATTGTTTGTCTTGATATCTTAAATATGCTAACCTAGCATGATGTTGCTGTTAAAATGTGAGTCTTATGTTAGCATGTTAGCACTTTGGAACAATATCCCTCTTGCTATTCAGACGGCTCCCTCTTTGTGTTAAGACTAGGACCATGGCTTGGTTTGTTCTCCCGAGGTGCAAGTGATTTGGACCAGATGTGGCGTGAAGGTGAATACATGATTTATTTAAACACTATAACTACAAAAAAAAGTACAAACGAAAAGCGCGCACAGTGGCGGAGAAACGACTTGGCTATGAAAACAAAACTTGCACAAAGGTAGAAACTATGAACAATGAAACAAAAACACTAACTGTGGCATTAACAAACAAAAACTTACTTGGACGTGGCATGAAGTGCGCAGAGGTAAACAGATTGTGACAGGGGTATGAAGAGCATAAATGCGGGATGTCGCCAGCACGACAAACTGAAAACAATGAACTTAAATACTATAGACATGATTAGTGAAAGCAGGTGCGTGACTCAAAACGTGAAACAGGTGCGTGACGTGACAGGTGAAAACTAACGGTTGCTATGGTGACAAAACAAAACAAAAGTGCACAAAAAGTCCAAAAACAAAACCGAACATGACTAAAACAAAACATGATCACACAGACATGACACTTTGATGAGTTTTAAATCACGTCTTAAAACATATTTTTACTCTTTGGCTTTTAAACCAGCATGAGAGTTGTGTGATTTTAGTCTATTTTATTTTCTCTGATGTATTTTATGTATTTATTATTGTTTATAGTTAAATGATTTATATTACTGACTCTCCTAGTATGTATGTCTCAACTTTTGTGCAGCCCTTTGTGAAACTTCTATTGTTTTTTTTTTAAATATGCTATATAAATAAAGTGGATTGGTTTGAAAGTAGCTAACATAGCTACGCTAGCTTTGCTAACGTTTGCGCCCTCCTGTCCCACTTTTTAAAGTATCGTTGTTGTATGTACAATATATCCTCTATGGCAGACATGTTTCTTTTTTTTTCTTCTTCCTGAAATGTATAATTCAGACAAAAACAAATGTCCACCGTAGGAGAACATATGGAAGACTTCATTGACACAACTGCAAAATTACAGTATGAAGTGTTCCCGCCATTATCCAGGAAGTCATGTTTCTTATGTAACTGTAAAATATAACATTTTAATATGAGTACTATATGAGTACTAACAAATGAGGAATGTCAGGCAGCAGCTTGCAGGTAAGAAGAATGATGTATTCTTCATGAAATATGCAAAATACAAAAATAAACAAAACAAGCATGCCTATAGCACGGGAAGCTAACGGAGTAGCTAAGAAGAAAAGCTAAGCACATGAACAGGGCGAAGCTTAGCTCAGGAATAGAATAGGTATCCTAACTCGTTGCATAGAAGCAAAAAAAGAACACCAGACCGAGTGAGGCGAGAGGACGGAATAAGTAGCTCTCTGATTAGTGCCCAGGAGCAGGTGAGCGTCCCGAACACTAATCAGAGACAGGTGAAAACAATCTGCCGTCATGGCAACAAAAACACAAAACAGGGGTGCTGAAACAGAACTTAAACAACAAGTGAAACAAGAGGTAAACAAACTAGGATCCGGGCAACGGATCATCACTAAAGGATTGGCATGGTAATCAGATAGTGATGGTTTTACTCACTTTTGGCTTCTCCTGAGTGAGGAACGAAGTCATGGAGAGTTGCTGACTTTTAATAGAAACTGTCATCATTAGATTATTTTCCCCTTTCTTCGATATCAAGTAGATTTTCGCCTACTCTCCTTTAGGGTTTAGGTTCTGTGCCAGAAGCCTTACAAGCTGCGGAACACTTGGCGACATTGTGGAAAATATACTTTAAAAAATATATATACATATATTAAACGATAAAGCGGAGTCGCCAGAATTGTACCGTTACAATGTATAGATTGTTTTTGTACAAAATGTAAGTTTTTTTTTAACCAAATTACAGTGAATTGAGAAATGATGCCACTGGTATTTTTACGGTAATATCGTGGTGACTGAGCAGCCCGCTATCTTTAAAGTTAAAGTTAAAGTACCAATGATTGTCACACACACACACTAGGTATGGCGAAATTATTCTCTGCATTTGACCCATCACCCTTGATCACCCCCTGGGAGGTGAGGGAAGCAGTGGGCAGCAGCGGTGGCCGCGCCCGGGAATCATTATTGGTGATTTAACCCCCAATTCCAACCCTTGATGCTGAGTGCCAAGCAGGGAGGTAATGGGTCCCATTTTTATAGTCTTTGGTATGACTCGGCTGGGGTTTGAACTCACAACCTACCGATCTCAGGGCGGACACTCTAACCACTAGGCCACTGAGTAGACCGTAAAATCCATCCATCCATCCATTTTCTACCGCTTAATCCCTTCGGGGTCGCGGGGGGCGCTGGAGCCTATCTCAGCTACAATCAGGCGGAAGGCGGGATACACCCTGGACAAGTCGCCACCTCATCACAGAGCCAACACAGATAGACAGACAACATTCACACTCACATTCACACACTAGGGCCAATTTAGTGTTGCCAATCAACCTATCCCCAGGTGCATGTCTTTGGAGGTGGGAGGAAGCCGGAGTACCCGGAGGGAACCCACGCAGTCACGGGGAGAACATGCAAACTCCACACAGAAAGATCCCGAGCCCGGGATTGAACCCAGGACTGCTCAGGACCTTTGTATTGTGAGGCAGACCCACTAACCCCTCTTCCACCGTGCTGCCTCCACTGACTTTTATTTACAGTGTACCATCAAGTAAGTATTCACTCAAAACAGAACTGCTCAGCAAAACTACTCACACATGAAGCCAGTTCTTCTTGACAGCAGATTTCAAACAAAGTGGACGTGTGTCGGCCAAAGGACACACACACAGTCAAGCCTCCCAGTTATTGCAGATCTACAAAACTCGATCACTCCTCAGCGTAGCCGCCAGGAAAGAGTTCAACTTCCTGGCTCGAGGCTCAAATATGTTACGACAGTGGAACCTGGTTTTACGAACTTAATCGGTTCTTGAACATAACTGAAAAATGTGTACAGTAAAGCAGAGTTCCCTATGAAAATCAATGTAAAGGTGAATAATTGGTTCTGGCCTTGACAAAAGTCCCTATTTTAGTAAGAAACTGTTCACTTTGAAGACACAATTATATACTGTGAATATACTGTATACACCGTATTTTCCAGACCGTAGGGCGCACCGAATTATATCGACTGCACCGTCGGTATGGACTACAAAGTCGGACACGCGCAGTTTTTCAGGATTCATGAAGATCCCAAGTACAGATCAACAGGTAACAGAAGGTAAGAAAAGTTGCTTTTGCATAATATTGCAAAACAAAACACCAGATAATATGTCTTACCTTATACAAACACCATAATAATACTTGTATGTTTAATGCGCCGATAGTCCACCAAGCGGAGCGGCTTCATAGCTTACCAAAGTCATGCTAAACATTTTGATAGATTATTGAGCGCCGTGTGTAATGTTCTATATCTTCAATGGGACATATCAAATGTTGCTGTTGTTTACCTGAGTGATATTGCCATCATATTGCAGTCGACACTTATCTCTTATGTTTGACTGCCATCTACCGGTCACACTTGTCATTACACCATGTACCAAATAAAATTGCTTCGAGGTCGCTGAGCAAAACCAGAATTATTCCGTACATTAGGGCGCACCGGGTTATAAGGCGCACTGTTGGGAAAAAAATATATCATTTAAGTGCGCCTTATAGTCCGGAAAATACAGTAAGTAGCTAAGCAACCGCCAAGTTACTGGAAAATGTAGTTAGGCTATATAGCTTAGCTATATGTAGCTTGTTATTGCCCATCACATAAGTATTTACTATTTTTAAAACTGTGATGCATTGAGTCTTGTTGCGTTTGGACCAGTTGTTCCTCCCAGGGAATTCAAGTCACAAGTCGCTCCCAAGCTCTTTACGACACTTAAAGCTGAGTAGAAAAACCACCAGAGACAGAATAGGTATTTTGTAATATATTTGCAAAGCTTTGTAAATACATTGAGACCAGTCCAGCATAGAACATTCAATCGCGCCGCCAAGATGGTCTGCCCCCCCCCCGAAAAACCCTCTCCCCTCTTAAGTCTCTCTCTCCCCCCCCCCTCGCAGTCATGTCCCTCCAGCCAAAACACATGCCCATTGTCCTCCGCACCTGGACATAAGGCTAGATAAGAGAAAGGAGTATCTCTCTTTCTTACATTCCTCACTCAAGGTTTAAGCACACAGTATTTGCAGACAACCAAAAGACCACAATTGGAAGAAAAACACTAGCTGTTTTGTAATATGATTATGAAATAAAAGAAGTAACACTTAAATTCGGATATATGTAAATATCTGTCTCCGACAGTCTCTTTAGGGGACACTGGAAAAAGTACAAATTGGACAAACTGCACAACAGCACTTCACTCTGTTGAAGACAGGCAGACAAACACAGCTCATTAGCATTAAAGCTACAGGCACAAAAGGTTCTGCCTTCCTACAGTAGAAGGGTTGACTAAACGTTATTTTAAACTGTCTAAATTTCAGCATAGAGGCTAGATTTTGTACAAAAAAAACATCCAATACACGGAGCTGTTATTTGAAATGTATGATAAATAGCCCAACACGAGACCTTTAAGTCATCTTGTTTTTGGAGTTTGACGTCACAACACGACACCTCAGGCAGCTAGAAATATGAGAAATATGTCAAGAAGCAAAGTAGTGTCACTCCTGCATGCCGCAAATCTCATTTTGCCATCTCAGTGTATAAGTGTGCATGTGCGTGTGTGTGTGTGTGTGTGTGTGTGTGTGTGTGTGCATGTTCCTATCCCTGCATCGCATGCTTCACATGTGTTCCATATTGAAGTAGCACACCCAACCAGCGTTATCTCTCTGACTACACACACACACACGCAGGTTATCATGCATAAACTGCTGGGCCATGGACAAGAAAAAGAGAATCTACCACATGAAAAGTGGGAAAAAGTGCTGCAAGAAGTGAAGAGAGTGTGCTGGTGGTGCCGCGCAGGCTCGGTCGTCATGTCGACAGCAAAGAGAGCGTCACATGCCAGCAAGTCGAGGAGTCTCAAGGTCATTTCATCCATTAATGTTCTGCACAAAATAAAGAACTTGGTGTGAAGCAAGCATCGGGGAAAGAAAGGACGCACACTTTTTTGCTACATTTAAAGAACACAAAAGTGTCACAGACTGAATGTTTTTATTAAAAAGCATCAAAGTGAGTATACAGGAAGTGTCCGTGCATTGATAAGAACAGGAAGGAAGCACTCGAGACATGTGAAGAGTCATCACAAGCACCACTCAGAAGTGCTGAGTGGTCAGAGGTCATGCAGCAGGTGGCAAACAAGGGAGTAAAAAGAAGTTTTGTATGGGAACCGAAAAGGAGGAAACATATTTTCTTCTCATTTCTCACTTCTTGTATTAGCATGATGCCGAAGTATAAATGGCATCATTTCACTGAAGCTACTTTTCATTGCTGCTCTCATCAGCACTTATTTTTATAAACAGGAAGTGGTTACTTTCACGGTCATGTGGGGGCGAAAAAGGACAGTAGTTCACACTTGAGTCGCGTCCCTGGGTTTTCACCCAGTCATGTTATTCTCTGAAAGATATTTCACAAGTAATTTGGTCTACAGCAGGGGTGTCCGAACTACGGTCCGCTAGCGTCTTCAGTTTGGCCCACGAGACGCCATGCGTTTAATAAGCAATATTTAATTTAATTTAATTTTGATTATCTCATTATCTGATTTGATTGCTGCAGATGTGCTGCCATATTGTGGTGAATATGAGTAAATGCCATATTGTGGTGAATATGAGTAAATCAGGTCTATGACCATGTAATATGATTTATAGGGATGTCCGATAATGGCTTTTTTGCCGATATCCGATATTCCGATATTGTCCAACTCTTTAATTACCGATACCAATATCAACCGATACCGATATCAACCGATATATGCAGTCGTGGAATTAACACATTATTATGCCTAATTTGGACAACCAGGTATGGTGAAGATAAGGTACTTTTTAAAAAATAAAAATAAAATAAGATAAATAAATTAAAAACATTTTCTTGAATAAAAAAGAAAGTAAAACGATATAAAAACAGTTACATAGAAACTAGTAATTAATGAAAATGAGTAAAATTAACTGTTAAAGGTTAGTACTATTAGTGGACCAGCAGCACGCACAATCATGTGTGCTTACGGACTGTATCCCTTGCAGACTGTATTGATATATATTGATATATAATGTAGGAACCAGAACATTAATAACAGAAAGAAACAACCCTTTTGTGTGAATGAGTGCAAATGGGGGAGGGAGGTTTTTTTGGGTTGGTGCACTAATTGTAAGTGTATCTTGTGTTTTTTATGTTGATTTAATTAAAAAAAACAAAAAAAAACGATACCGATAATAAAATAAACGGTACCGATAATTTCCGATATTACATTTTAACACATTTATCGGCCGATATTATCAGACATCCCTAATGTTCTAGCCTTTACTTATATGACCCAATCCACACAACCTTCCCTAGTCATGGCGCAAAAAAATGCAACCAACAGAAAAAGTCAACACGCATGGTCACATATAACACAACCTGCTCACTGAACTTTTTGTAATATATACAGTATATATATATATATATATATATATATATATATATATATATATATATATATATATATATATATATATATATATATATACAGGTGGTTCGGGCATCTGGTCAGGATGCCACCCGAACGCCTCCCTCGGGAGGTGTTTCGGGCACGTCCGACCGGTAGGAGGCCACGGGGAAGACCCAGGACACGTTGGGAAGACTATGTCTCCCGGCTGGCCTGGGAACGCCTCGGGATCCCCCGGGAGGAGCTGGACGAAGTGGCTGGGGAGAGGAAAGTCTGGGCTTCCCTGCTTAGGCTGCTGCCCCCGCGACCCGACCTCGGATAAGCGGAAGAAGATGGATGGATGGATGGATGGATATATATACATAAGTACTGTATATATATATATATATATATATATATATATATATATATATATATATAAATACTGTATATATTTCAAAAAACTTCCAATCACCATAAAAAAATCTAAATTACACCCATTTAAATGCATTACAATGCATGATGGGGGAAATGCAAAACACTGTCCGTGTTTGTTACTTTACATGCGGCAAACGTTCGGAGAAAACGTTCGGACATCCCTGGTCTACAGGAAGTTGCATCATTTGCATCCTTTGTAGGCAATAAAGTAACTCATTTATTTTTTCTGGAGCATTTGATGACTATCTATGACCAATGACTGGGTGTTAAAATCCTGTGGTTTGTTATTTACATTTATTCTTCAACGTTGTCGAGGATGATCCGTTATTTTTCCACGTTCAGTTTTTCCACCGCTTGTTGTTGATGATGAGCTAAAGGCAGGCAATATTCTCCTCCGCCACCCTGCGGGGAATCTCTTTCCGTTGTTTACGCCGAGCGGAGAGTCTCCCGTGATGAATCACAGGCTTGCCCGATCATGTGCGCCACCTTTCTTTCCGTAAAGACAACGCCCACTCGGACACGAGGAGCACGTAGGATGCGCTTTTATTGCGATGCTAAGCGGCATGCTAATAGTCTGTGGCTAACCCTCTGCAGCGCGGCGGCGTGATGCATCATGAGGTGTAGGAGGTTATATTGGCCTTTTATCCTCGCTGCGTCTCGCCTCCGTCTCCCCAGTGAGCACTCGCTTTATCCTGGCAGACTCCACGCCCACCATCCTCCTCCATGCTACACTCAATCAACATTACTGCCTCTCACTTCCTTTTTTTTGGAAAGTTACAGAGCAATAAGTCACCTGAGCACATAAAACATGGCAACATAGCTAATAGTGCACAACCTCAAGCATATGATTTTTCAATAAGCACAGCTTTAATACATTTGAGGCATGGCTGCATTTAAAAGACAGTAAGCTACTGTACCGCCATTAATAATGTAACACACACAACACTAATGATAGCCACGCAAGACCTCATTCATCATTTATAAGAGGAAAGACTTGAGAATTTCAAATTAAGGCGACTCCTCGGACAAGTTAGACAAATTTCCAAAGGCACTTTTCTTTGCTGTTGTTGAACTTTTTCTTTTTTTATGCACACTTTTGAAAATTCAAATGAACTTTTTACATCCTCTTTTGGACTTTGGAGGCGCACACGCCGGCACCACTTCCAGTTTAAAAAGTCTTCCAAAAAGTCATTTATTTATTTGCTTTAAGCCGCGAACCCAGCAGTTTTTTTTGTGTATATTGTTTTTCAAATCACCTGTCATGTATACTGTGTATATGTACATAATGTAATTTTTTATATACATGTTACAGGTAATATATCCTTTATTATTGAATGCATCAAATGTGATGAATATTTAAGGGACCACAATGGAAACAAGCCTTTTGGCTTTTTGTGCCATCCATTTGCTTTTTTAAAGCATTACATGGATTCAACTCTTTAAGATGTAAATAAACTTCTCAATCAATCAATCAATCAATCAATCAATCAATCAATCAATCAAAAAAGTTTGGTTTGAGCTCAATTGGGCCAGGAAATGTACTGTTAGCTGTTTGTGCTTCCACCGGCTCAACTTGAAAGGCCCATTATCGCTCTTTATATAATCATATAATATAACATATATTACTGCACACGCTTGCAAGATGTAAAATGAACAGAAAGAGCTTTTAGCGCCACTGAAACTTTGTATGATCATACAAAAAAAAAAAACAGGACCCCTATGGCTTTTAGAAAGAAGACATGTTATTCAGAAACCCTCAAGGTTGTATAAGCCAGTGTTTTTCAACCACTGTGCCGCGACACACTAGTGTGCCGTGAGATACAGTCTGGTGTGCCGTGGGAGATTATCTAATTTCACCGATTTGGGGTAAAACATATTTTTTGCAAACCAGTAATTATAGTCTGTAAATGTTGTGTTGTTGTTGAGTGTCGGTGCTGTCTAGAGCTCGGCAGAGTAACCGTGTAATACTCTTCCATATCAGTAGGTGGCAGCCGGTAGTTAATTGCTTTGTAGAAGTCGAAACAGCGGGAGGCAGCATGGAGGTAAACGGGTGTCTAATGCTTAAACCAAAAATAAACAAAAGGTGAGTGCCCCTAAGAAAATGCATTGAAGCTTCGGGAAGGCTATGCAGAACCAAAGTAAAACTGAACTGGCTACAAAGTAAACAAAAACAGAATGCTGGATGACAGCAAAGACTTACTGTGGAGCAAAGATGGCGTCCACAATGTAACATCCGAACATGACATGACAATCGACAAAGTCCCCACGAAGAAAGATAAAAACAAAGTAGATGCGGGAAATATCGCTCAAAGGAAGACCTGAAACTGCTCCAGGAAAATACCAAAAAAAGAGAAAAAGCCACCAAAATTGGAGCGCAAGACAAGAACTAAAACACTACACACAGGAAAACAGCAAAAAACTCCAAATAAGTCACGGCGTGATGTGACAGGTGGTGACAGTACACCTACTTTGAGACAAGAGCTATATTGATGCATGGTTGATTATGGTTTAAATTCATATCCAACAATTGCGACAACAATTTTTTTACTTTTAACTGACTTTCGTTGTTTAATGATTTCTGCTGGTGGTGTGCCTCCGGATTTTGTCAACACAAAAAATGTGCTTTGGCTCAAAAAAGGTTGAAAATCACTGTTATAAGCCATCCATTCATTTTCTACCGCTTGTCCCTCTTGGAGTCGCGTCACAGATGGTGCTGGAGCCTATCCCAGCTGCATTCAGGCAAAAGGCGGGGTACACCCTGGACAAGTCGCCACCTCATCACAGGGCCAACACAGATAGACAGACAACATTCACATTCACATTCACACACTAGGGACCATTTAGTGTTGCCAATCAACCTATCCCCAGGTGCATGTCTTTGGAGGTGGGAGGAAGCCGGAGTACCCGGAGGGAACCCATGCAGTCACGGGGAGAACATGCAAACTCCACACAGAAAGACGTTAACCACTCCTCCACCGTGCTGCTCATTCCACAAATAATCAATGACTTTTATCCAAAAGATTGATGGATAACTTGCTTTGAAATGGTAAGTCAAGGTGACAAGCAGATATTTAAGTATTTATTTTTGGTAACAAAAAATATGCTTGAGACATCATATTGCCTGGTCATATTAATATTAGAGTGTAGAACATACTGAATCCAATGACATGAAATATATGTGTATGTTAAAATGGATAGAGCAAAGACTATTAGCTAGAAAGTGCTTTATTATTTCCAGTTTTTTGCGAGCCACATAAAATGTTGTGGCGGGCCAAATGAAATAGCCTTAAATGATGTGGTGGGCTACGTAAAAAGATGTAGCAGGTCAGTTCAAATGTCATAGCAGGCCACGTAAAATGACATTGCGAGACACATAACATAATGTGGTGGGCAATCTTAAATGATGTGGCTGAACATAATATTTAAAATCTTGGCAAATAATTTGCTGTGTGCGTATTTCCCCATACAGTCTGACCCTGGAGTCAGCAACTCACGGCTCTCGAGCCACATGCGGCTCTTTAGTGCCGCCCCAGTGGCTCCCTGGAGCATTTAAAAAAAAAAAAAAAAAAAAGGACTGAAAATGGAAAAAGATGGGGGGAAAATAATTTATTTGTTTTAGTATGTTTTTTGTTTGAGGACAAACAAGACACAAACCTTCCCAAATGTTAGAAATCCCAGTGTTTAATATGTTTGTGTGTATGCTTCACTGATGAGAGTATTTGGTGAACATCGTTTTGTCCTACTAATTTCGGCGGTTCTTGAACTCACCATAGTGTGGACTGTGACGCAACAGTCTGTTTACTGTCTTCTACTCCTTCTTTGTCTCATTTTGTCCACCAAACGTTTTATGCTGTGCATGAATGCACAAAGGTGCACTTTGTTGATTATTATTGACTTGTTGGAGTGCTAATCAGGCATATTTTACATGACTGCAAGCTAATCAATGCTAACATGCTATTTAGGCTAGCTGTATGTACATATTGCATCATTATGCCTCTTTTGTAGGTATATTTGAGATCATCTCATTTCCTTTGCTTATGTCCTCTGTGTATTTAATTTATATTTGCATGTCTCATGACACATCTGTATTGTAATATTAGCTGCATTTCAGATAGTGTGCCATGTTGTTCCAGACCACAGCAAACATTACCTAACTTGGACACACACATCTATACCTTCGGCCATTAAAAGCCAGTAATTTCCAGGAGTTATCTCACCTTCTGAGTAGCCTCTGATTTAACTAATTGTTTCTAATGTTGTAGAATTGTGTAGAATAAATATAAAATTTCAACATTTCTGTCAACGAAGATTTTCTTCAGCCTGCAACACATAGTCATTTTGATAGTTAAAGTTAAAAGTTAAAGTACCAATGATTGTCACACACACACTAGGTGTGGCGAAATTATTCTCTGCATTTAACCCATCACCCTTGATCACCCCCTGGGAGGTGAGGGGAGCAGTGGGCAGCAGCGGTGGCCGCGCCCGGGAATCATTTTTGGTGATTTAACCCCCAATTCCAACCCTTGATACTGAGTGCCAAGCAGGGAGGTAATGGGTCCCATTTTTATAGTCTTTGGTATGACTCGGCCGGTGTTTGAACCCACAACCTACCGATCTCAGGGCGGACACTCTAACCACTAGGCCACTGAGTAGGCTATTATGGCTAATATAGACACTTACGCAGGGCCGGCCCGTGGCATAGGCCGTATAGGCAAATGCTAAGGGCGCCGTCCATCAGGGGGCGCCAGTGCCACAAATGTTGGAGAAAAAAAAAAAAGAAAAAAAAAAGTTGGTACTATTATTTCTAAATACAAAAAATAATCCCACGTTAATTAAAATGCAAAGTAAAGCCTATTTAATAGAAATATTATTTGTTACAACATTATGCCGTTTTTGTTTACATGTTAATAGTGTTTTAATGAATATACATGCATGTTTAACACATATAGATTCCTTTCTTTCATGAAGACAAGAATATAAGTTGGTGTATTACCTGATTCTGATGACTTGCATTGATTGGAATCAGACAGTAGTGATGACAAACGTCCACGTTTTCAAATGGAGGAGAAAAACAGTTCCTCCTTTCTGTCTAATACCACATGAAAGTGGTTGGTTTTTGCCATCTTATTTGTCCAGCTTCCATATTCGTTTTTATACACTTTACAAGAAATAAATTGGCGGCAAACTCCGTAGCTTGCTAGC
>NC_084552.2:48267832-48437832 GCF_033978685.3 Nerophis lumbriciformis
GTGCGCTTGTGGGGTTGTGGGGCTGGCTGGCGTTGGCTTGCCGGCTGGTTTGGGGGCTGGCGGGCGGACGGGATGCATTGGCTTCTTCCCCCGTTGGGGGGGCTCCTTCCCCTGGCCGGGACTCGTATGGGCACGTTGCTGTGTGGATGGCCGGGATGCGGTGTTTGCATTGGGCGTGGGGGCTGTGCGGTTTTTCTGCGTTTGGTTGCCGGTATGGGCTCTGCAGGGTTGGGTTGGGGCGGGCGGGGGCTGGCTTTGTTTGGCGGGGGGAGGGCTCGCGTGGCGTCACGTTAAAGTGGTCTGGTGTGGGTCACGGGCTGTGGCGGGGGGTGGCGGCCTCCTGGCCGTAGTTCCTGGTTGTCGGCCGCGTGGACTGGGGGGATGTCCGGGCCCTCTACTCCTCCTACTTATAGCGCACACAGTCACACATATATAGGACTTTGGGGATTGTCCTGCGGGGAGGCATGGCGGGGGGTTGAGGATGCCTCCAATGGGGCTCCAGTCCTCCTGTCTTGTCCCCTGCTCGTCCATCCCTCAATCTTAGCTGCATATTAGACACTTAGGATTTGGGGGGGCTTGGTTTGGTTGGGACCCACCATGACCTTGATGTCCCCCAATTTTAATCGCATTATTAGTTCCCACAAGCATACATATCTCACTCACGCTACAGTACACACATCAATAGGGACTGGAGGTCGGCTGTAACGGCTGACCTCCTAATTTTAACTACACAGTAGACACTCTGAGGGCCTTGTACACATGCATGGGGGGTTTGGGGTTCGGCGCACCCCTCATTGCCTCGTCGGCCGGCGGGGACTGCGGTCTGGTGGCCTGCCAGGCTTTTATTCATTTATTATTGTTATATTTTTTTTTTTTTTTTTTTATGTATTTATTATTTTTATTTCTATTATTTACTTATTTTTATTTTATTTTATTTTTTAAATTTTATTTTTTATTTTATTTTATTTTTTTATTTTTTATTTTTTTTTAATCTTATTATTTATTTGTGTGTGGCGTCGCACGGGTCTCACTTCCTGTTGGGTGGAGTCCGTGCCCGTGTGGCCCGACCTTGCGCTGTGGGGTCTCTGTTGGTGACTTGGTGTGGTGGCGGCGCAGCCCCCGTGTCTGGTCTGGATGCTGTGTCTCGGTTGTTTGGGCGGTGGTGTGTTTGTGCGGGTTTGGGTTGGGGTGGGGGGCCTTTTGGTTGGGGGGGTTGTTGGTGTCTCTTGTTTGCGTGTTGGCGTTCGGGCTGACTAGCGGGCTGGCGCCGGCTGGTCTCCGTGGTCCTGGTGGCGTGTGGTTGCTGGTCGCAGTTTTTTTTTGATCGCTTTGATTTGATTGGCTGGTGCTGGCTGTCTGGGGTTATTGCGGCTGCTGTTTCTGCTGCCGTTTGTTTGTGGTGTGGGCGCCCGTGGCTGCTGGGTCTGGTGCAGGGGTGTGGCTGATGTTGTGACTGGTGGCAGCGCGCGCGCGTGATGGCTGTCGGGGCTGACGAACTGTGTATATGTATGTATATGTGTGTGTATGTATGTATGTTTATATATGTGTATGTGTACATATGTGTATGTATATGTATATATGTGTATGTGTGGGTATGTATACATGTATGTGTGTATGTGTATGTATATATGTATGTATGTATGTAAATTTCTGGGGGTACGCTCTGGGCCTGCCTGTCAGACGGGGGTCGACGCCTCAGGCTACTGCATCCAAACTGCGTGTCTGGAGCTCCTGGGTCCCGCTGTCCATCCCTTCCGGGTGCCCGTCTTGGTTGGGGCCTGTTGGGCCTAGTCCCTGCGTCTATTGTGGTAGCTTGGTGCTGCAAGGTATTCCGAGGTGCTGCGAGTCGGCCAAATGCTGGGGTAGTGACCTTGTTTGTCAGCATGTCTGTGATCTTCTTTTAATTCTTTTTTTTTTTAATTAATTAATTAATTTATTTATTTATTTATTTTTTAATATATTTTATTAATATTATTTTTTAATTTTTCCCCTCCCTCAGGGGGGGGGCTCGGCGGGGCGGTTGCTGGTTGTTCCATCTCCATCGTTGGGGTCCCTGCGGGTGGGGTGGGTGGTTCCCGTGGCCCTGTGCCTGGGTGGTCCTGCGGCGGCCGGTTTGGGTGGGGTGGCCGGGGGCTGGCCTCGCCGCGCTCTCCGGGGGTGGGGGGTGGGCTCGTGGGGGCCCGGGCTCGTGGGGGCCCGGTTGCCGGTGGGGCGGGGGCGGTCTTCCCGTCCGGTTGCGGGGAGTCTCTGGGTCCCTCGGGCGGGGCGTCTCGCCTTTCTGCCCGTGTGGGGTGTGGTCTCTCGCTGGCTTGGGGTCTGGCTGTCCCCTGCTTTTCTCGTGCCCTGTCCTCTGCCGGGTGCGTCTGTCTGCGGCCTGCTGCTGGCCCTTGTGGGCGGTACGGTGGGTCGGGCTCTGGGGTTCCTGTCGCTGGCCGGCTTGGCTGCGTGGGGGCGGTGGTCCCTGGTTCCCTGGGCACCACGCCTCCTGTTTGTGGGTTGGGCTCTCGGGGGTGATGGGGCCGTGCTCTGGCTCCCACGCACTCTGGGAGTCGAATGTATTGTACATGCAAATTCACATATGCTCACATACGTACATAGGTACCTACGCTCCCACATACATACACAAATACAGTACATATTTACCTACCTAATGTTCGTACATCCACACGCACATTCAATATACAAACATACACATATACACATTCTGTACATATACATTCACTGTACAAACACATATACACATTCTGTACATATACATTCATTGTACAAACACATATACACATTCTGTACATATACAAGTACATATGCATACTTACACTCATGCACATAATCACGTTTCATCAAACATATATTAACGTTGTTGCCCTAGGGTAAACTGGGTGTAACACATGGCACACTGACAAAGCTTAACCTATTGTGACTATAACAATCTACAAGGTTAATGTAGGTTGCTTCTCTTTCTCCCCCTCCATTTTTCTGCATTCTTTCGTATCTCAAGTTATCATTACGTATATGTATTGTTGCATTTAAACAACTGTATTGTTGATAATAAAGGTAAATTATTGGTATTGTTCATTATCAATAGCGCTATTTCTATTGGTATTTGTATTGATCCATTTGTAGTGTAATAATGCTCATTGTCATTTCTGTATTATTTTTTATTTTTCGCTAACTGCTTATTTGCTATTACTTTTACCATCATATTTGTACATGTCATATTTGCTGATGTTGCTCTATTGTTGTTGTTGTTGTTGTTGTTGTTTGCTGTTGTTGTTTTTGTCTCTCTGTCTAATCCCCCTCTTGTCCCCACAATTTCCCCCTCTGTCTTTTTTTTTTTCCTCTTTCTATCCCCTCCTGCTCCGGCCCGGCTGCACTAAATGATAATATAAATACATTTAATAAAGTCAAATACAAATAAGGCAACAAGAGAAGTATCCTACACTTCTCTTTTGTAAAGTAAATCTGAACAGCCGACATGGGCATCTACATCAACTACCGGTATATGATTTGCCTGAGAAGCTGGACAGGACACAAAAAAAAAAAAAAAAAAAAAAAAAAAAAAAAAAGTACAATGATGTGTTTATCATATTTTGACTCAGCGCACACTAGTGTTGTCCCGATACCAATATTTTGGTACCGGTGCCAAAATTATTTCGATACTTTTCGGTACTTTACTAAATTAAGGGGACCACAAAAAATTGCATTATTGGCTTTATTTTAGCAAAAAATCTTACGGAACATTAAACATATGTTTCTTATTGCAAGTTTGTCCTTAAATAAAATAGTGAACATACAAGACAACCTGTCTTTTATTAGTAAGTATGCAAACAAAGGTTCCTAATTTAGCTGCTGATGTGTGCAGTAACATATTGTGTCATTTATCATTCTATTATTTTGTCAACATTATTAAGGGCAAGTGGTAGAAAATGAATTATTAATCTACTTGTTCATTTAGTGTTGATATCTGCTTACTTTCTCTTTTAACATGTTCTATCTACACTTCTGTTAAAATGTAATAATCACTTATTCTTCTGTTTGATACTTTACATTAGTTTTGGATGATACCACAAATTTGGGTATCAATCAGATACCAAGTCGTTACAGGATCATACATTGGTCATATTCAAAGTCCTCATGTGTCCAGGGACATATTTCCTGAGTTTATAAACATAATATACATTTTAAAAAACCAAAGAAGATGTTGTGATGCCAAAAAATATCGACGTTATCATAGTATCGACTAGATGGTGGGGTGGCGGACCGGTACTTTTCAGAGGCGGTATAGTACCGAAAATGATTCATTAGTATCGCGGTATTATACTTTTCAAATCACTGGTGAATGTTATAAGGCGCAGGGCAGCACAAACACTGAGTTTTTCATACTGGCCAATGATGCCTGTGGGAAACACATGTGACATCGCTACCATTACAGTGCAAGTGTACCAAAATATTGTGGTTAAGTGTGCGCCTCACCAGGTTTGCAGGTCTTGCTCTGCTTTGACTCTCTGCTTCTCCAGACCTTCATACAACTCGTCACTGATCTTCTTTAGGGCTTCTTCATCAACTAAAAAATGACAAAAAAAAATAGTTTGGGGATACGAAAGCAAACACTTAATATATCCTTATGAAATCACCTTTAACAACACGCAGGTACAGACAGTCTATATGCTCAAATCACTGCAACACCTATCTTCCTGTATTCATGTCAGGGACATCACACACGTGGACGCCTCTTGTGTCCTCGCCAGTCTATCTTGGCAGGTAATTAAGCATGAAAGTAAAGATGGCAGCCGGCGACCAGGCCAAAACGTGCTCTGAAGACTCAAGTGGCACACGGTGTTCTGCGGTGTGTGTAAGTGCAGAGATTACACTCACACTGCTATAGTTAGATGGGATAATCCCTATTGTCAGCGGCTATTATTACCTGGTAAAATGAAAGATCAGTGGGACAGGCAAGTGGAGAAAGACAATTTCCTTTAAAAAGGCAATGAAATAAAATACACGTTGAATTGCAATTGGATAAAGGACTGACTTGCTGTAATTTTTAAATGCTATATCTGGCCATAAAATATAATGCCGTTAGAGCGGTCATGTGACTGCCAGGCGCCGATTGCTTGGTAAAATGGAGTCAAACGTGACCAGTGCTTATGTTCACAGTCACATGACAGTGTCCCTCGGAAGAAGTCTCTTTAACAAGCCAAAATAATTAGTCTTTATAAGCAGTAACCAATATATTATACACATAATGATGATTTACAAATGTTGTAAAAGTAGGGTGTTAATACCCACCTCTGCTTGCTGTTAACTCTGACATCCGGTCCGTCACTCAAATACGTCCATATGCAACATAAACAACAATAACCATTCCTATTGTTACACAACAGAGAAGATGCCCGTAGACGACACCCGCAGAAGTCAACTCTCCAAAGGAAATACTTACATTACATAAAACTACTGTAGTTGTTCGTAGTACATCCTATTACATTGGTTTTCTGAGCAATATTTATTTAGAAAAAGGCATGTTTTATGTTAAAATGGTGGTGTTTTGGGGGACAAAGAATCAATTGAATAGATTTGAATTAAGTTCAATGGACGCTAATTGGAGATACGTGTTTTGCGTCACAGAATCAATTTACCTAAAAAGTTGGGGTACTACTTTGTTGTACTTCTACAGTGACACCTCAATTTACGAACTTAAGTTCTTTAACTTGGTTTGTAAATTGAAGTTTGTATAGTGAAGCACATTTCTCCATAGGAAACAAATGTAAATATGAATAATGGGTTCTAGACCCGATAAAAGTCCATATTTTAGTGAAGTTTTGCACACTTTAAACACAATATAAAGTGCTATACCGAACTGTATTATAACAAACCTAACAAGAGGGTGATGGATCAACTTTCTCTTTACTAACAAGCCAAAACAACAACAGGCCGCTGTCCTCTGTATGCACTGCTCAGCCAACACGCGCACACCCACAGAAGTCCCTTTGGTGCCCTCCCAAACGATCAGAAATCACAAAAATCTTTAACTTCAATAAACATTTAAAAAGGTCAAATCCACTTGGATTAACATTGGCAAAGGAAGAGCTGAAGAGAAAGGAGCAGACAGGCAAAAGGAAGGAAGAAAGGGATCAAGGGGGAGGGGTCTTGCTTTTAAATGGACAAAAGTTAAAATGTTTATTTGTAACAATGGGCCGCACAGTTCTTTTAGTAAACATTTCTGAATGACATAATCCTCTTTATTGTTAGTCAGCACATGGCTAAAAATATCGCAAGCCGAGTATAAAAGCTGATGGCTAAATTGGCTAAAGCAACTAATCGGATTATGATTCATACACCTTGTAAGGGTTCATAATTCGATTAGTTGACTAATTGTTAAGATAGTTGACAATTCGTCAACTATCTTAACAAATAGAAATTAGTTGCATTCCTACTAGACAATACTATTTATGACCCATGTTGGGACCTTAAGTGCCGGATCCAAATGAAGACATAACATTTTCCATCCATCCATTTTCTACCGCTTATTCCCTTCTGGATCGCGGGGGGTGCTGGAGCCTATCTCAGCTACAATCGGGCGGAAGGCAGGGTACACCCTGGACAAGTCGCCACCTCATTGCAGGGCCAACACAGATAGACAGACAACATTCACACTCACATTCACACACTAGGGCCAATTTAGTGCATTTTATTATCCCCAAATTGTACGTGTTGGTAGGAATCCTACCAAATCCTTGAAAAATGTCAGTTAGCTTAATGCCGACTTGTTCACTATTTGTCCGGACACATGATGCAGAAGTGATAATGACATACCAGTTTGTTGCGCAGCTTTGCAGTGAATATATAAAACCCACTCTCATTACCATTTATTTCCCCCTACTACCGCCAATCATAATAATCCCGTTCACCTTCCCACAGCAGTTTTAGCACACCCACACGCTTCATAATTTGGCTCTGGGGCTACCCACCTGCTTAAACAAAACAAAGCGCTAACTTTAAACTCTCAGTAAATTGCAAGCAAACAAGAGGCGGGAAATATGAGGCGCAGTGTACAATAGAGCTGCAACGCTACAGCAGGAAACCACCCTTCATGCCTCCAGCCGTCGTGTTTGACAGCAACAAGAAGCTTCATTGACCGACAACAAGAAGGTGTTTCATTACAACTCTATTAGGATCAGCCACGCTCCACTTGGAAGGTGGATGTTGGAAATATTATTCTCCCCGTTGCCTGAAATGTTAGATAGATACTGTAATAAATACAGTCAAAGAGCTCAGGGATTTAATGATGGTCTAGTACTTTGAAAATAAGTGTTTTCCATACATTCATTAACTTGCGGTGGGATAACACAAATAGACTTGCTTGTTCACCCTTGCCCATAAACATAGAAGAGATGAACTCTGTTGATTCACTTAATTTTCAACATCAAATTGATGAGCCTTTGATGTGAGCGATGTGGAATGACAACGCGAGACACGCAATGCTAAAAATAAATAGCAATGGCGCTTGGAGGATCCTCCGAGCTGCCGGTGAGTACTGTAATCTACAGTAGAACACGCTCAAGGCTACTGTATTGGGTGAAACAAGTGTAAGGGTGACTATATGTCTGTTATTTCATGCTTAGAGGGCTCTAATTAGGTTAGAAAAACACATTTAGAAGGTCTTAAACGGGTTTTTTATGCTCCATAAAAATATTACATTTATTAATCATAATTCCACTTCACGAAAAATTTGATTACCACTGAAAGTGACTGTATGGAAGTAAACACTTGGAAGGTAGATGTTGGAAATATTATTTTCCCTGTTGCCTGAAATGTTAGATACATACTGTAATAAATACCGTCAAAGAGCTCAGGGATTATAATGATGGATTAATACTTTAAAAAGAAGTGTTTTCCATACATTCAGTTACGTGCGGTGGGAACGTTTTTTTATGCTCCATAAAAATATTACATTTATTAATCGTAATCCCACTTCACGAAAAATTGAATTACCACTTTCAGGCCTGGAACCTATTGGCAGTGATAAACAAGGTACGACGGTTTTATCTGGAAGTAAACATGATTATTTGATCAATAACATGATGTGAAAGATGAGTATAATTCTAATAAATTTAAGAGTCCTCACCCTGACATTAGGAACTTTCTCTCCTCGCATGTAAAACTGGCATTTCAACTGCCCTTTAAACGCTACCCTATTTACATTGGAAATTTAAACCATTTGGCCATGCACTCTGAATAGAAAAGTAACATTTAAAAGTCTGCCGAGTTCAGGAGAGCTGTAAAAAGTCCCCACTTATCGCAGTATCCTTTCCCGGAGACAAGGCTCCGATAGCTAGCAGGCCCCAGCGGAGGTCAGTGAGAGACCGCCGCCTGATATGATAAACACTCTCCGGGGTCCTTACTTTGGGTTTGGCGAAATCCTGGATTGACGGAGCCCAGGTCAATCCCGAGTAGGACATGTAAATGTTAAAAAGATTAAAAACTCATCATCGTCTTAGACGTGCGGCCCCGTTGTTCCGTTTCCTCGCCTCGCCACCAATCAGCAAACCCTGTGGAAAACCTTGCGCGGGAGAAAAGAGATGGGCGACTATTGCCAGTGGAGATAATAGACGAAGGCAAATTGCATTTCTCATCAGGACTTTCATTAACCCCTGGGACCCGCGTGTAAGGCGTAATCTGTAACATTAACACTTCCTCACGATTCCAGCGGTGAGAACGCGCACCTTTCACCACGCTCAATGAAAAAAGGAAAAAAACTCTTCCAGCCTCAAGCAGACAGGTGCCATTCTAGCCTTTTTTAGACTCACACTCGTGCTCATCAAAATGCTCTTAACTGACAGTTGAGGCCTTTCTCCAGGTAATAAGGGATGTCGAAAGGAGAGAGTCCACACTTCACAAGATTCACTTCGCTTCATCCCAACGGGAGCAGCAGAATAGTGTAGTGCAGACTATTAGTCCGGTGCAGCATGTGGGCATCTGCTCTATGAATATTTATAGCACAGCAGAGAAGGTCGGGAGGTTCTTCACCTTGACAGAGGTGGAATCTGCACACATTCTGACACATCTATAGTCACATCGTAGTGTAAAATGGATGTAAAGGGGAATTGTACTTTTTGGGAATTTTGCCTATCATTCACAATCCTTATGTAAGGCAAGCACATGTTTTTCTTTTAAATGCATTCTAACTAGTAAATAAATGCGATCAAAAGTCTGCTAACAATGGAGCATATGAGAGTGGCTCTATCCTGCCTATAAAGCATTTAAAAAATATCCAAACATTTCAATCAAGGTTTTATATACACGATATAAGTATATATGTAATAGTAATAGGCACATTCATAATAACATGTAATATTTACGTATTTTACACATTTTAAGCATGCAGTTAGATTTTTCCTTCATCGTCACCGATTACTAGTCACTGCAGACTTCATGAGACAAAAAACACAATAAAACAATTATTGCAGAAAGTTTGCTGTCTCTGGTGTGCCGACTATTAGGATGTTGATATATTCCCATTTAGATGAAGAATGACTTAAAATCCTCGCCAAAAAAAATAAAAAGGGGGGTGTAACCAAGCGTCTTATTGTGTCTTTATCGCCATTTCCGAGTCTAATTTGTATGCCAAAGTTGACCAACTTGTCGGATTATGTCCTCATCCTTCTACTATCAAGATCCATCTTCTTCTGCTTATCCGAAGTTGGGGCAGCAGCCTAAGCAGAGAATCCCAGACTTCCCTCTGCCCAGCTATTTCATCCAGCTGTTCCCGGGGGATCCTGAGGCGTTCCCAGGCCAGCTGTGAGACATAGTCTCTCCTACATGTCCTGGGTCTTCCCCGTCGCCTCCTACCGGTTGGACGTCCGAGGGGCATTCTGACCAGATGCCCAAACCACCTCATCACACCTACTATCAAGGTGATAGGCGTTATTTATGAACTAAAAAATAAACTTTCACAAGCTCCGAGGCGAGAAAGGATCTCACCAGCCATAGCCACACAAGCAAGTTAGCACCCTGTGATAGTTTGTCTGCTTTTGCACATATATCCATTGCACCGGTCGTCCAGAGGGGGTCCCCACATCTGCGGTCCCCTCCAAGGTTTCTCATTGTTATCCCATTGGGTTGAGTTTTTTCTTGCCCTGATGTGGGATCTGAGTCGAGGATGTCGTTGTGGCTTGTGCAGCCCTTTGAGACACTCGTGATTTAGGGCTATATAAGTAAATATTGATTGATTTATTGATAATAACAATCTCACTAATACTTGGTTAATTTTCAAGTCACAAAATGTAAATGGAGTATTGCTGGCGGTTTTTGGATGTGTTTTTAGAGGGCTTTATGGGCGGAATAGAGGACCTCCCATTGGCTCCATTGTAAGCAGACATTTATTTACGTTTATTTACAAGTTAGAATGCATAAAAAAAACACTGTCTCCTTGTCTCCAATATTGATTGTGAAAGATAGGCAAAATTCCAAAAAAAGAGTGCAGTTCTTCTTTATCGAAACTTATTCAACCATTCTTTTTGGGGGTATTTGAGCTCTTTTTCATAGCTGTCCACTAAAAGCTAGTTTTATTGTGGGTCTGGCACTGAATTTGCATTGTACTTCATTCATAAAGTGTTTGCAATGAGGTGCAATATTGGGACACACGTTATTATTTATATAGACATAACACTATAAAAAAAAGGAAAAGGTAATTCGATTTTACTGTCTTTTTCTGGTAACAGTAATGCATTGTAAATACAACAGCTATAGATTTTCAACTTCGTCCCCAGGATTTTACCCAAAAAAATAACAGCTGTACCGTTTTTCCATTTGCAGTAATTTGGGGTAAAAACTGTGTTTTTACAGTAAAATTCTGGCGACTGAGCTGCCAGCTGTTTACTGTAAATATACAGATTTCTTTTTACAGTGTAGGAGTTTCCAATATCAGCAAAAAATAAATGCTGAATTATATCGGCCTGCATCTAAAACACTCGATGTAAGAACTCTGTTCTACTACCATTTGTTCTCCTTCCACTTGTCTGCATTTGACAGCCTTTAAAAGTCTAAATTTCAAAACTCTATTAAGCTGAACATACAGAAATAAAGTACAGTCAAATCTGTCTATAGCGACATGGGGTAACGGGCAAAAAAGTCAATTCTGATACCTATTGCAACCGAAACATTTAAAAAAATATATGTTTAGGTGATTCCCTTCCATTCACTGTACGTCAGCAGTTAGTTATATACAGTATTTACCAACTAATATATTGCGGGAATCAGTTTGAATTAAACATTTTTACTGAATTGAATCGTCACCCCAAGAATGGTCTTCAAATTGAATCATGAATTGTTGTAAGATTCACATCTCTACTGTCTGGTACCTGAAATAAAGGATACGGAAATATGTATGTATACCTGTCGTGAACCCGCATGGCTGCGGCGGTTGTGACTCCAAGATGCAGGAAACAGGAGGTTGACGAGCAGGTAAGAGTTTTTATTATACTTAAACCAGGAGGAAGCAGTCGTACATGAAACGGTTCTCAACATAATCAAGGAACAGGCGAGGCAGGCATAAATAGCCGCCTGATTGGCAACTGCAACCAGGTGTGCCCGGCTGCCAATCAGGGACAGGTGAGGGGAACAAGCGCTCAGGGAGACATGCGGGAAATGCAACAAAAATAAGAGCGCTGACAGGCAATAAACACCAAACAAGGAAACACAAACTGAAGTGACAGATCGTCACAGTACCAGCTTTATAAAAACAACATTCTGTTAATTTCAGCTTCAACTTAAAGGGGAACTGCACTTTTTTTTGGAATTTTGCCTATCGTTCACAATCATTACGAGAGACAAGAACACGTCTTTTTTTTTTTTAATAGGATTTTTATGATGATAAAAAAAAGCTTTCAAAATGCGGTTAATGAGAGCCACTATTGTAGCCTTCGAGGCTATCTGAAACAATTTCAAAAAACCCTATCAAAGGTTTATGTACACACAGCAAGTCTGTATATAATGTAACAGACACATTCATAACAATATGTAATATGTTCAATATTTACCGTACTTTGGTAATTTTAATCAATAGCGGGACTTCCTCCTCTGGCGCATGTATTTCTGTTTCCATAGCAGCGCATATCCGACTTCTGGCATCTACTGTGTGTCTCTACTTCTGCAAACAAACACGTGAGTGTGTTGTAATCATGGTAGACTTGGTAAAAGACAATGAAGACGACTATTTTTTGAGAAATGAGGAGTCTAAGCCTTATATTTTGGAAGCTGAATATACGAACTGAGGATGAACTTCTGCTTATAGAAGCAAGCACGAAGAGGAAAGTAAAACGTTGGCGCAAACGGAAGTCCAGAGAGTGAGGTCGGCGCGATTTGGTCACGCTGCAAATCTGGAACTTTTTAGCCAAGCTATGTCGAATTAATGGAGTGCCCAAATCAACTGGAAAAGTCCGCAGCCAGCTTGACCCAACGGACAACTGTCCATGGAGTGAGTCACTATACCATTGTTCATAATAGATGCAGCACATCACCGTACACTACAGTACATGTGGAGCTAGCTGTGTACAAACAAAACATGAAATGTGGGATAATACTTTACAGATACTGTAATATGATTGTTGATGTTTTTCAGTCAGTACAGATGAGGGTCCGATCGCATTGTGTTGTGCACTACAAACTCAAACGCGTTTTGTGTTGATGTAGAAGCTATCTTACCACTTTCGGCGAATACCGTAGTACGCAGATGTGTTACTAGGCTAGAAAAAGGGTTCCTCTGTGTTTGCTCTTACAATAAAAATGTTGTGACAGCTTGGTTATTATACAGGTTACGGAACGTAAATGATGTATTGTTGGCGGTTTTTTAATGTAATTTTATTGATTTAGAGGTAATAATGATTGCTCCCATTAGCTCCATTGATAGCCACCGCGAACGAGACAATTTTTATACCTTAGAAAGCTGGAAAAAAAATAAAATAAAAAAAAGTGTCTTTTTGTCTCTGATAATGGTTGTGAATGATTGGCAAAATTCCAGTTCCCCTTTAAGAGTTCACATATGAGCTAGCCCCTATTATTACATACAACATTTCTACACAAATAACAGTAAAGTGTATTATTGGCCTTGATAAAGAAGGTGGAAAACACCAATACATTCAATAAAGAACTTAAAAGTACAAAGGGTGGCATCCACATAACTCTCTGTCAGACCATTTAGAAAGGATTACTAACAAAATTGAGGTACCACTCCATGTCAAAAAGTTCATTTTTAAATGTTTACATAAATCACGACAAGACTAAACTATTATTAAAAGCCACTGTTGCGCTGTGAAATAACATTGTCTAACCAACTGCACTCCACATATTTCAAAACACAGCAAGCTATTGTTGTATTTATCTTTTAATCTGAAAACCAATTAGTGCAAACAATGGGGGGATCATTAAATTGGATATGAAGACAGTTGCCAGGGGAACAGCAAATGACAAAAAAGCATGCTTTTGTGCAACATACTGTACTGTACGTGAGTAAATTAGATTGTCTGATTGTGATCATTGTGAGTTTGAATAAAATGTTTGTCTGGTGTCAATGAAGGGCGAATCAAATATGCAACACGTTCTACTTTTTACCACAGCCTGCCTTGGCTTATTGTGCCAAACTGCAGAGGTGTCGTTTTAATCACCGGAATCACTGTGGCATGCCATAAGTTGGCCTTTTTTAATTACCATGCTGATTGAGCACAGCGAAGAAAGATGGGGATGTGTGCCCACGCCCTGGACACCACTCTGTGCCCACTCGGCAGCCCACATGCTTGTTAGGGTGGCATAATAAGCAACATTCAAATGTCCTCTGCCTAATACGTAATTCAGCAGCAGTTGGGAGCGGCCTCCACATAAACTCTGCGGAAAATGAGCGCACAGATTTACTTTAAGAGGGGAAAGTTAAAAAAAAAAAAAAAAAAAGAAAAGAAGGGAAAGTTACTCGAAGATGCTAAAAAAATGAAACAACCGTGTGGAAATTGTTACACAGTGTTATAATTAGTTATATTCAGTGAAGTTACGCAGGTAAAAAGTGCAAAAGCGGCAGTGATAAGGCATTTGGCGAGCTTATAATTACTGCATCACTTTATTGACATTAATAGGAGAAAGAATTAATCATTTCATGAGCAATCAGAGAGGCTGACAATGAATTAAAAATATGAAGACTAATTATGCAGTACAAATATATATATATATATATATATATATATAACAAAGTTGAAAACAAAAAGCTTTAGAGTAAACACCCACACAATAAACATGATTGAAATTCAAAATGTAGCCTCACATAAAATTAATCCCTGGACACCATTCTCGTGTAACCCCTAATTAACTTTGACGAAGCATCACATCCTTATGTAACTCATAATGAAATGAGTCATTACAATGAATAACTGCGCCGTTGTAATAATGATAAACTTTTTGTTTGTAGGAAGAAGAAGACACCAGCTTGTCTGCCCACGTTTAAGGCAAACAAGATGCCAGTCACAATCATGACAATGGTAAATGGAATTGCATTGGAAAAAAGATACATTATTAATAGGGCTGTCAAACGATTTAAATAGTTGTAAGTAAATAATCCTTAATAATTACATTTTTCATTTTTAATAAGTGTACAGGTAGGAATCTTTAGGCACCTTACGATTTGATTATAATTACAATTCAGGGGTTACGATTTGATTATAAATGCATTATCTATTAATCTCTAATTATTATATTGTATATTATTATATTATTAATATATTATATATTGAAATGTATTACATTTATTTATTAATAAGACTCCTCCTTTGGCTACTGACTAATACTACTGTATACAGTATTGCGTCATTTCCGGTTTTTGGATTAGTGTGCACAGCAAAGATATTTACATACAGTACAGGCCAAAAGTTTGGACACACCTCCTCATTCAATGCATTCATTATTTTCATGACTATTTACATTGTAGATTGTCACTGAAGGCATCAAAACTATAAATGAACACATGTGGAGTTATGTAGTTAACAAAAAAAAAGTGAAATAACTGAAAACATGTTTTATATTATCGTTTATTCAAAATAGCCACCCTTTGCTCTGATTACTGTTTTGCACACTCTTGGCATTCTCTTGATGAGCTTCAAGCACACCTGTGAAATGAAAACCTTTTTAGGTGACTAACTTTTGAAGCTCATCGAGAGAATGCCAAGAGTGTGCGAAAAAGTTTGCATATGACGACGTAGAAGCTTATAGATAGCTAGATAGATAGCTGGATAGATAGAAGACTATACGTGCTGCCTGGAAAGTGAAAAAATATATACATGTCCCTACTTGGCAAACAGGCATCTTTGATTTATTTTTTGTGCCTTCTAAAACCACAGAGTGTTCAGACACTTTGGCCCCAGTCACCATAAACTTGCGGCTCAAAGATGTGTTTAGTCTGTCACGTCATCATATTGCCGTACCGTGTGGATATTATGGTCTCTCCTGACTTATTAATCTACTTGCTACTTGCCTCTTCTTAGCTTACTACTCTCTGCTGTAACGCTTCTGTTGAAGTGTACAATGCATTTATTATTTTCTTGTTTCACTACTTCACATTTAAGCGCGTTTAGCGCCCGGTTAGCATAGCTTGTCCTGTCCTCCATGTGTGTCCGCTCTAACCCAGCTAACACATAACATTAAAAGAACGTTAGCTCATAATTCTCTCTCGGTTAGCTGAAACCAAATCTAAAACTAACATATAGAGAACATAAGCATTAATGCCGCATTTTAGAACAGTCTGTCCATCCATCCATCCATCCATCTTCTTCCGCTTATCCGAGGTCGGGTCGCGGGGGCAGCAGCTTAAGCAGGGAAGCCCAGACTTCCCTCTCCCCAGCCACTTCGTCCAGCTCCTCCCGGGGGATCCCAAGGCGTTCCCAGGCCAGCCGGGAGAGATAGTCTTCCCAGCGTGTCCTGGGTCTTCCCCGTGGCCTCCTACCGGTCGGACGTGCCCGAAACACCTTCCTAGGGAGGCGTTCGGGTGGCATCCTGACCAGATGCCCGAACCACCTCATCTGGCTCCTCTCGATGTGGAGGAGCAGCGGCTTTACTTTGAGCTCCCCCCGAATGACTTAATTTAATATTTGTACATAATCAATGTTTAGACATTTATCCATTGATTCATGAATCGTCCTTGTTCTAATCGCGATGCATTGGAGAAATAATCATTTTTCGCACTAAATAAACCTTAGACGGATCATTATCAAAATGGGACTGGACAATTTGTTTATTTATGCAAATGTTTATTAAAAATCATGCTTTTTTTTTTTTTTTTTAAAAAGCTCAAAACAAAAATGGACAAACATATTTTTTCACACATGCTTACCACTTCTGACACAGGCTCACTTTAAAACAAACCTGACGTAATTTCCGGTCTGTAAGCCACTACTTTTTTCCTTCACACATTGAACCCTGCGCTTTATAAAATGTTGATAATTTATGCATTTTTTCCAAGTTCACATTGCTGCCAATAAATTTAACCTTTTCACATCAGACCAATGAAATTGCCGAGTGGGCCAAAGTGGACCAATTAAATTATTCAGACTAAATCAAACGCACTCACATAATAATCCAGTCAGCCATTAGCTTGTTATACTCACTTCATCATGGAGAAGACACTAACAAATGCCAAAATTTATGTACCCGGCCATCGAAACAAAGAAAAGGCCACTGCACGAAACTGAAATCCACGTCACCAACGGGCCCTGAAGGCCCAACTGCCGCATGCCAAAAAAGAAAGCACCAGCCCAAAGGTGACTGGCCTCGAGATGGAAGTGAAAGCGAAAATGAGGCCGATGAAAAGCCAGAAGAAGCAACCTCGAGTCCCCTCCACTCCGACACCAAAGACGACGGTCCAGGGGCCCCAGCGTGCAGGAGGACGACGACTAAGAAGACAGCCTGTATGCTTGTCAAGGCACAATGTGTGAATGAACACTAGCGCCTCTGTAAATATTTCATGTTTTAATGTAAACACTTGCAGCTTATAGACTTGTGCAGCCAATTTATGTACAAAATAAAACCCGTCCAAAAATTAAATGGATGTTGCTTATAATTAGGTGCACTCTATTGCCCGGAAATTACGGTACTATAAATTACCTTTTTTTTTTTAAATTGTCTGGGTGTGTGTGTCGCGCCTCTCACTCAACAATATTGATTAGTATAATATTGAAAATTAGGAGTGCTGACACACATTTGGCCATTACTGTGTAGAGTTAGCTGGTTGTAGTTGTTCAATGTTGGCTTTCCAGTGGGATCTGCCTCTATCGGGAGAGAGTCATACAGTCGGCGGGCAGCTAACTGCTAGCATTTGAGACACGACTTGCTCCAGTGATGAGTCCGCTCATGTTGACAGCAAATGCGTGAATTGCGTATAGCTTTGGTCTTGTCGGGAGAACCACTTGAGAGGCTTTGGGCTAACCTTGTCAATCAGTGAGCACATGTCTGCTCTGTACTTGTGGCTGCATCGCCAGTGCGTTTTTCCGCACACATTATTCTCACGTCAAAAAAAAATTGTGCGATTAAAGGAAATTAGCGTTAATTCATTATTATGACGTTACCTCTGACAGCGGTAGTTTTTAACAACACCTGCGTTTGTGCAAACATTTATTAATCTGTATTGACCGATTTCACCAGTTATGAGCAGAAAAGAGAAAAATTAAGGGGGGAAAAAAAGAGGAACATTTCTATAATTTCTACCCGAACTCCGAAAGAAAATTGTTGAAAATCCAAGTCTACATTTCCTGCAATTGGGTGCATTTTTACACTATATTTTACCTCATCCAACAACCTCATGTAAGTGTCTTTTCGACACTTACATGTGCCATGTAATGTACCACAGATTTTTTTGTTTTTTTTACGAGATATTTTCCTAACATTATTATCATTGAAAATGTAATGTAACATTCTAAAATGTTATGACATGCATGCAAAAGACTCAGAAAACGTTTCCCATTTGACAACTCTATCCGGTAGCCACGCCCCCTTGGGTAATATACCTCCGGTGTTGTGACCTCTGTTTAAAGTTCAAGTTAAAGTACCAATGATTGTCACACACACACACTAGGTTTGGCGAAAATATTCTCTGCATTTGACCCATCACCCTTGATCACCTCCCTGGGAGGCGAGGGGAGCTGTTGGCAGCAGCGCCGGCCGCGCCCGGGAATCATTTTTGGTGATTTAACCCCCAATTCCAACCCTTGATGCTGAGTGCCAAGCAAGGAGGTAATGGGTCCCATTTTTATAGTCTTTGGTATGACTCGGCCGGGGTTTGAACTCACAACCTACCGATCTCAGGGCGGACACTCTAACCATTAGGCCACTAAGTAGTAGTTACGTCCGGCACGTCAAAAATATATCTTCTCACTGGTTACTAAAAAATACTCTAGAGCAGGGGTCCCCAAACTTTTTGACTCGGGGGCCGCATTGGGTTAAAAAAATTTGGCGCGCTCGCGCCGCAGTGTCAGACAAGCGTGCCAAATTATGTCACGTTATCGATGGGAAAATGCATTTTTAGACAATATGATTTGCCTGAGTGACTAGGAGACCCTGAGACTAACAAGCGGTAGAAAATAGATTAGAAAGGACACTTTTTTTTTTTTCAATTGAGACTTCCCGTGGGCCGGATTTTGGACGCTGGCGGGCGGAATTCGGCCCGAGGGCCGTAGTTCGGGGACCACTGCTCTAGAGTAACAACTGGTTTGGAACAAACAGTGTTCAGATTGTAATTATCCAAATATGATTAGCAGCAAAGTACATAGCTGTCAACGTTGTGGCTCGGAAAGCGAGAGGAGGCAACAACAAGCAAGCTAGCTAGATAATGCTAACTATGCTAACTAGCGAGCTTGTTTTGGTGTCTCTGATAGTCTCCCTGTCCTGTAATTCACTGCGGTGTTAAAAGGGCACTACACTTTTTGGGGGAATTTTGCCTATCGTTCACAATCACAATGAAAGACATGCCAACAGATGGATTCTTTTTTAATGCATTCTAAATATCAAATAAACGTAAATAAAAGTCCACTTAAAGCGGAGCCAATGGGAGGTCCTCTATTCTGCCCATGAAATCCAATAAATAATCGTTCAAATACCGCCAACAATACTCCATTTACATTTCGTGACTTGAATATTGACCAAGTATTAGTGATATTGTTATTATAAGCGCTAATGCAGATTAACTACTTATAGCGGTGACGTAATCACTACCGTGTGACCCTATGCTTACGTCATCGTGTGGTCTGCTGTTTTCTCACTTCCCTGCTCCATCCATCCATCCATCCATCCATTTTCTACCGCTTATTCCCTTCGGGGTCGCGGGGGGCGCTGGAGCCTATCTCAGCTACACTCGGGCAGAAGGCGGTGTACACCCTGGACAAGTCGCCACCTCATCGCAGGGCCAACACAGATAGACAGACAACATTCACACTCACATTCACACACTAGGGCCAATTTAGTGTTGCCAATCAACCTATCCCCAGGTGCATGTCTTTGGAGGTGGGAGGAAGCCGAAGTACCCGGAGGGAACCCACGCAGTCACGGGGAGAACATGCAAACTCCACACAGAAAGATCCCGAGCCCGGGAATGAACTCAGGACTACTCAGGACCTTCGTTTTGTGAGGCAGACGCACTAACCCCTCTTCCACCGTGCTGCCCCACTTCCCTGCTCCCTGTAAGTTTATTCTAGATCATAAATCATGCCTCTCACCTGGAAAGTAGATGGCTGAGGATGAAGTTGGTACACTTTGACAGTCTTTTAAAACCTGATGAGAACACAAAGAGAAGCTTGGTACCCCCGCCTCCCCACCCCATTTGTTTTTGAGGATTATGAGTCATTTTTCATCCAAACGGGAATATATGAACATCCTAGCAGTCTGCATCCTAATAACAGCAGACCTTATAAAGTAAGAGAGTTTTACTATTTAGTTTGACATTAATTTGTTGGCTCTCAAGTCTGCAGTGAGAAGAAACCAGCGATGAACAAAAAAAAAAGCAAACATTGTGATGCGTTTTCTGAAATTATCAAAATATGTAAATATTAAATATTATTACAAATGTGCCCGTTACTACATTACATATATACTTGCATAATGTATACATTAATGGAAGTGTTTGGATGTTTGTTTTTTTTTTAAGAGTCTTATAGGCAGAATTCAGCGGCTCTTACAGGCTCCCTTGTAAGCGGACTTTTGATGGCATTTATTTTTTTCTTTAGAATGCGTTCGAAAATAACATCCATAGTCGTGTCTTTCATAATGATTGAGAACGATAGGCAAAATAAAAATAAAAAATTCAGTTCCCATTTAAGGCATGAGGAACAGCGAGTACCTGCGGCTGTTATCGTATTTTTTTTACATTTCATTTCAAAAACTGAGAAGTGATATTTTGACGTGTAAATGAATGTTTAAAAATGCGGATTTCCGCGTTGTTGCGGACATTTCACATGCCTAAAAGTGGACGGCCGTCATTGTTGTGCCTCGAAGAGCGAACGGAGGCGACAACAAGTAAGTTAGCTAGATGGTTAGCTAACTAGCGAGATTGATTCGGTTCTCCTGATCATCTCCCCTTTCTGCAACTCACTGCGACGTGTCGGCAAGAAGAACAGCGAGTACCTGCAGCTGAGGTGAGTGTTCAACAAATTTTGTTTAGCTCGTGTTTTTATTAATATGTATTTATAAAAACGCCAAAGTTATATTTTGACACAGTAATGAATGTTTAAAAATGACGATTTCTGCATTTTCGTGGAAATTTCACATGTCTGTATGAGGAAAATGTGTTTGGGATGAAAACTGGATGGAAACTCACTGGCTGGCGGAGCAGGAGGTGGTGGTGGTGGTGCTGGACTGGATTCTGGCAAGGGAGCAGAAGATCCCACCGGAGTCTGAGCCTGCGGAGGTGTCGGCAGGATGGTGAAAGGCCCAGAAAGAGGGAGGGAGGAAAGGAGCTGTGAATCAGGATGCAGGAGAGCAGGGGGCGATGCAACAGGTGTAGGAGCAGGGGGCTCGGTTAGTGGAGGAGCAAGCAAAGTTATTGCCTCCACCACAGCAGGAATGGGGGCATCAGTGGGTGGAGACAGAGAAGAAAAGCATGTAGTTATAGGCTCAACAGCAGCAGGAGGAGGAGGAGGAGGAGGGGGAGTCGCTAGTGGTGGAGGAGGTTCAAAAGCTGCAGGTGACGAGGAGGGGAACACCATGTCAATGATGGTGGGTGCTTCTACCTGCTCGGGTTGAGGAGGAGGAGGAGGTGAAGGTTCTGGTACGATCTCTGGGGGAACTGGTGGAGGAATCAAAGGGGGAGGAGGTGCAGGACTTGGGACGAAGGGGGTTGCCCTGGAAGGTTCTCTCATTCGGTTGATGACGCCCTCAGATAGCTGGAAATCAACATTTAATGGTTTAAGTTAGGATTTATGCACGCAACAGTACATCATTAGTATAAATGGGATTACGTCTTCATGGTGAAGTGACTCCTGTGACTCAAGTCTTATCTGATTGACTAAAGCCTCTCTTTTCTAAATTTAACCACACTCACTTTTAAAGCCTTCCTTATGAACGACATTGCAGCTCACGCTAAATTACAAGTCTTGTTTGCAATATTGTTGCAACAAAAGGTGCAGTTATGACCTCATAATTAAAGGGAAACATATCAATACCGGTATATTGAAATACTTTTCTGAACAATATAATATAGAATTGTTTAGGTCATGTTTTGGTCTGATTGCACCTCTACTGCACAAAGTGCGGCTGTACTGATATCTCCCTGTGCAGAGTATTGGTGAGATAGGCAGCACAGGAAGTGGACATTTAAGAAGTAGAAAACTTTATTTTACATTTAAATGTCAAGAAACATGATTTATTTTCTGTAAAACTGCAATTCATGGAATTGCATCTTATAAGTTGCATTGTTTTACAAGGCTTAAGTTAGCTTACAATTCACCAGCCTCCAATACGAATGGTGGACGATACTGATGGTCGATACCAGACTAAGTTTTACCTGAAATGTCATAATCATTGAATCATTTTGTCACGAGTGCAAAACTTGGAGGGGACTTTGACATTTTTGCATCAAATCAAATATAATGAAAACACTAGAGCACTCCTGTTGTATCTAGAAACTTGGACCACTGTAAACAAAATAGCAGACCCTTGCATTGGCATTTTAACTTCTTAAAGGCCAACGTCCATTGCAGTGGACACTTGTATTTTGCATTAGACAGCTGTTTTCTTCTAAAATGTGTAACTCTGACAAAAGAAATAGACCAAAAACAAAGATCAGTTGATATAAAACAACATTTTATAATCAGAGACTTGCGAATAAGGAAGCTGACTTCTAGATTGTTTTTAGAATCTGCTTGTCCAATAAATTATTGTTGACATCTGATTGTCATATAATTAAAATGTTTACTGGCGTATTTTAGGCTGTAGTTGTGAACTATTTATTATTTTATTGTGACTCAAATATTGTGATATTATTGTGAGGTTCTTGCCAATACCCAGTCCTGCTCATACTGTACACCCATTTCAAAGCAACCGTTGCATGATGTTACCAGCAACTTTCTTTAAAACCGTAGCTGCCGCTGCTGCCCACTGCTCCCCTCACCTCCCAGGGGGTGATTCAGTGTGATGGGTCAAATGCAGAGAATAATTTCACCACACCTACTGTGTGTGACAGTCATTGGTACTTTAACTTTTCAACTTTATCAGGTTTAATGTAATTAAAAGGCGGCAAAACATGTAAGCGAGAGAAATATTCATCCTGGAGGATTTTCCTTCCGATCCGATACAGAGTAAAATTCAGGCTGGTAATGGCGATACCGATTCGATACAGACACTTTGAGCAAATATACTTAATGTGCCTAGTAAAACAAATTGATAAAGTAATAATTTATTTATATAAAATCCCCGGACGGAACAAATGATGGCGTTATTCTGCTCTGAATCTTGTAATGTCTCCAAATAGCCTACAATAAAAGGATATACACACTTTATGTTTTCTATTACGGAGTGACTTGTTTTATTTGCCCATCATTTTTTTTAAACAAACAAATGACAGACTGAATGACTGAGCACAGCACAGTGTGCCGCTGCGCCTGTGCATCACATACTTACCTAGGCGGAAGAAAAAGTAGTTCCCACCAACAAGTTGTCATTTAGACAATATCTCAATGTTTTAGTTACTTTATTTACACTGTTCCTGTTAATGACATACATTATCTCAAATAACTAAAGTTTCAAAAGTATCAACATTTTGATTTGTGAATCGATATTAGAGCATTTGGTATCGGCAGTATCATTATTTCAGTATTTCAATTATATAAATTAGACAAAAAAAATCTAAATATTTTATATTTTTTCCTCAGAATTTTCAACTAACATGAAGTGTTTTGTCAAGCGTAATATTTGGGATATGTACAATTTCAGAATGTGCTTGTTCTATTTTGGGCCGAAGTAAAACAAAGAAAACAATCTGAAGTTATTGTAGTTGTATTTTTAAGTTATTATGCCATGATTCTACTCTTCCGGCCCACGTGGGAATAGACTTTCCTCCATGCGACCCCTGAGCTACAATGAGTTTGACACCCCTGCTTTAGATGATCAGACATATACTAAACTGATGATCAAATGTGAATAAATATTTCCTATGCTATAGGATGTGGGCGGGGCATTGTGCCAAACTTTGATCTGATGGTTCCCCACAAAACACAAAATTTTAATACCTCGGCTCCACAAGTTCAGATTTTGATCATAATTGGTACAAATTATGATGATAATGATGACACCCTGAAGTCCTGGATTGGTCAGTAATCATTTGAACCTATTCATAGTGGGCGAAGCCTGGCAGTGAAAACTACTCCTCGCCATCTTTAATTAAACTGTAATTGCGCCACTTTAGATCACTGCTCCTCAACTATTTTCTATTACGTCCCTCCTAGTGAGAAAACATTTTGCGCTCCCTCCCACCGCGATTATAAATAGTATAATTTGTATATATAATTATTATAAGTACACCCCTGCTTAATATTGTATCTTTTTTAACATTAAACAAAAGAATAAAAGATCAACTTACAACAAAACTTTATTAACATTGTTTTTTTAGACTGTATCAGAAAAGATTTAAAATGCACCAATTTGCCTGAAATTTAAAAAAAACAACATAATTTAAACCGTAAACATTTTTTGACCATTTGATACTGAAACATTTAATAAATATAATACATAGTACTTCATTCTTATTGATCAGCAAAATTAACTCAGGGGCACCCATCCAGTTTCCATCCATTTTCTACCGCTTGTCCCTTTCGGGGTTGCGAGGGGTGCTGGAGCCTATCTCAGCTGCATTCGGGCGGAAGGCGGCGTACACCCTGGACAAGTCGCCACCTCATCACAGGGCCAACACAGATAGACAGACAACATTTACACTCACGTTCACACACTAGGGATCATTTAGTGTTGCCAATCAATCTATCCCCAGGTGCATGTTTTTGGAGCAGGAGCACAATAAACAAAAACAACTTCAACCTACAAAGCAAAAATTAAGATAACAATTTGTTCTGATTTTTTTTTCGACACAAAATGAAGTCAGAATTAATGGCTACAATGAGCACGTATCGGCGGTATCAATAGTTCAGTATGGATAATTGACTATTTCAATTACGGTATATACATTAGACAAAAAAAAATCTAAATATTTTATATTGTTTTCTTGGAATCCTAACATAATAAATGCCACAATATTAGGCACCAATGCACAAATAAAGTATATATTAATATACTTCAGTCTTCTTAATATTAATTACTTCTTGAAGATCTTGCATTAAGTAATTTTACAGTGTCGGTATACCCATATAGTGTTTGATTAGAGTATTTCAACATTATGCTGCGATATTAATTAGACATACAAATAAATAAACCAACTATCTGTGTTAGCCCTGTAATGAGGTGGCGATTTGTCCAGGGTGTACACCGCCTTCCGCCCGAATGAGAAGCTGAGAGAGGCTCCGACACCCCCCGCGACCCTGAAAGGGACAAGCGGTAGAAAATGGATGGATCACTACTGTAAGCTTCATTCATGGGTACGAACAGATTGTGAGTGACGTCACATCATCATTCCCATAACATGTGCAACACTTAGATTATATTAGATTAGATTCAAATATATTGTCATTGCACAGCACAAGTACAGCACAGCGAAAATAAGTTTGGCATCCAACCACAGTGCAAATAAACAGTAAAGTGCAGCAGTGAATATACATTGTACAGGTGATTAAATAGGGCAGTGTGTTTCAACCACTGTGCCATGAGATACAGTCTGGTGTGTTGTGGGAGATTATGTAATTTCACCTAATTGGGTTAAAACATTTTTTTACAAACCAGTAATTATAATCTGCAAATAATGTGCCGTTGTTGAGTGTCTGTACTGTCTATAGCTCGGCAGAGTAACCATGTAATAATCCTCCATATCCGTAGGTGGCAGCGGGTAGCTAATTGCCTGTCGGGAACACGTGTGTGAGACGACGATGGTTTGTCGTGATCCCAATATGCAGACGACAGCGGGAGGCAGCGTGCAGGTAAATTGGTATCTAATGCTTGAACCAAAAATAAACAAAAGGTGAGTGCCCCTAAGAAAAGACATTGAAGCTTCGGGACGGCTACGCAGAACGAAACTAAAACTGAACTGGCTACAAAGTAAACAAAAACAGAATGCTGGACGACTGCAAAGACTTACAGCGTGTGGAGCAGAGACAACGTTCACAAAGTACATCCGAACATGACGTGACAATCAACAATGTCCCCACAAAGAAGGATAGCGTCCGCACAACTTAAATAGTCTTGATTGCTAAAACAAAGCAGGTGCGGGGAAAAACGCTCATAGAAAGACATGAAACTGCTACAGGAAAACACCAACGAAACAGGAAAAGCCACCAAAATAGGAGCGCAAGACAAGAACTAAAACACTACACAGAGGAAAACCCCAAAAAACTCCAAATAAGTCACGGGGTGATGTGACAGGTCGTGAAAGTACACCTACTTTGAGACAAGAGCTAAAGTGATGCATGGTCTGTTATGGTTTAAAATCATATCCAACAATTGCAAGAATTACTTTTTATTGTCAATATCGGCTGCTGAGTTTGTATTTTAATTAGGGATGTCCGATAATATCGGGCTGCTGATATCATCGGCCGATAAATGCTTTAAAATGTAATATCGGAAATTATCGGTATCAAAATTATCGGTATTGGTTTCAAAAAGTAAAATGTATGACTTTTTAAAACGCCGCTGTGTACACAGACGTAGGGAGAAGTACAGAGCGCCAATAAACTTTAAAGGCACTGCCTTTGCGTGCCGGCCCAGTCACATAATATCTACGGCTTTTCACACACACAAGTGAATGCCATACATACTTGGTCAACAGCCATACAGGTCACAGGGTAGCCGTATAAACAACTTTAACACTATTACAAATATGCGCCACACTGTGAACCCACACCAAACAAGAATGACAAACACATTTTGGGAGAACATCCGCACCGTAACACAACATAAACACAACAGAACAAATACCCAGAACCCCTTGCAGCACTAACTCTTCCGGGACGCTACAATATACACCCCCTGCTACCCCTTAGCCCCCCCCCCCCCCCCCCCCCAACCTCCTCATGCTCTCTCAGGAAGAGCATGTCCCAAATTCCAAGCTGCTGTTTTGAAGCATGTTAAAAAAAATAATGCACTTTGTGATTTCAATAATAAATATGGCAGTGCCATGTTGGCATTTTTTTCCATAACTTGAGTTGATTTATTTTGGAAAACCTTGTTACATTGTTTAATGCATCCAGCGGGGCATCACAACAAAATTAGGCATAATAATGTGTTAATTCCACGACTGTATATATCGGTATCGGTTGATATCGGAATCGGTAATTAAGAGTAGGACAATATCGGCATATCAGCAAAAAAGCCATTATCGGACATCTCTAATTTTAATTTGTTCTGCTGGTGGTTTGCCTCAGCATTTTTTCAATGAAAAAAAGGTTGAAAAACACTGAAATAGGGTATGTCTACATAAATAGGAGTGAACTGAGTGGTATGCTAAACAAAACTTAAACAGCTATAATTAGTGAGAATAGTAAGAATATGTATAGATATAGTATTTATTATATGCTGCCCTCTGGGAAGCGCTACAGGTGCATTAAAACCAAGACAAACAGGCTAAAGAACAGCTTCTTCCCCAGGGCCATAACCACCCTGAACGGACTGCCCCATTGTCCCTCATAACTGCCTTCTCTTCGGTGCAATAACCCATTCCACCAACCACCCTGTTTTTTTCATGTATATATTCATTTCACCCACTGTATAGAGTGTACAGGGTCACATTTGTGGGCCACACCTTTCTTTGCACTTCTATATTTTTTATATTTTTATATATTTACACATTGTTTTCTTGCATGCACACATCGCACTGTATGGAATGGCCTCAATCTCGTTACCCTGCGTAATGACAATAAAGCTGATTCTGATTCTGATATACAGGTAAGCAGGTATGCTCAGACGGATGTGGTATAGTATAAGTATATATAGATCAGTGTATATGCAGCAATATGTACATGCTATCATTTGATTGATTGATTGATTGATTGAAACTTTTATTAGTGGATTGCACAGTACAGTACATATTCCGTACAATTGACCACTAAATGGGGACGGCGTGGCGAAGTTGGTAGAGTGGCCGTGCTAGCAATCGGAGGGTTGCTGGTTACTGGGGTTCAATCCGCACCTTCTACCATCATAGTCACGTCGGTTGTGTCCTTGGGCAAGACACTTCACCCTTGCTCCTGATGGGTGCTGGTTAGCGCCTTGCATGGCAGCTCCCGCCATCAGTGTGTGAATGTGTGTGTGAATGGGTGTATGTGGAAATACTGTCAAAGCGCTTTGAGTACCTTGAAGGTAGAAAAGCGCTATACAAGTATAACCTATTTATCATTCATCATTTAAATCATTTAAGTCGGTGTCCACGTTAATCAATTCATGGTACAAATATATACTATCAGCATAATACAGTCATCACACAAGTTAATCATTTAATTATTTACAATCCGGGGGGTGGGATGTGGAGGGGGTTAGGTTTGGTTGATATCAGCACTTCAGTCATCAACAATTGTATCATCAGAGAAATGGACATTGAAACAGTGTAGGTCTGACTTGGTAGGATATGTACAGTGAGCAGTGAACATAGTGAGCTCAGAAAGCATAAGAACAAGTATATCTGTATATATTATTCTGTACACATATTATGTATATATTCGTATATATGTTAGATTTTTTTATCGCTATATTAGTCTATTTATACCTGTATTGTCCTTTCCATCCTTACACTTTCCATCATTGTAACTGAGCTACTGTGTTGAACAATTTCCCTTGTGGATCATTAAAGTTTGTCTAAGTCTAAGTCTAAGTCTAATATACATTTGATTATTTACATTTGATTATTTACAATCCGGGGAATGTACATACGGCTAAAGGGTTACGTGCAAATAAATTACGTAAGTTAAAAAAGATGAAAATCAACGTTTGTCAAATACTTTAGACGAGAGCTACTTCACACACCTGAATCTCTTTTGAGAAGGAATATATAAAAAAAAAAACATTTGAGAATAGACAACTATTCGAAAAGAAAACGACTGTTCTAGCAACACACGTAACAGAAATGAAGCATGTTTGCATGAATAACGCGAACAGAAAGTGTGCAGTCAACTCACCCGAATGCCCTTCACCACAGTTACATTCTCGTTGTCGTCTGACTCGTACGACACACGGCGGGTACTGTTACTGGCTCCCATTGTCAGACCGAAGGCCCCAAAAATGAATCAACTATCTACATGAATTACGGAACACAAACATCCGCAATAGTTTTCGGATAGTTTGTAAGCGTTTAGAGTTGACACAGGCCTGAACACTGCTTTTCCGGTTTGGTAGGATGACGTTTCTAAGAGCCCGCACGTGATTGGACAGTAGGTGTATCGAAATCTTGTATCAACGATTTCTATTGGTCGGCTTTTCTTCAGTGTCCGGAAGTCTTAAAGAGCTAGGGTCGCAACATATTCTTTCCTCCCATTCATTTTGTAAGCAATTAATAAGAGCACTTTACAAAAGTTATGCACATTACAAGAAATAGCTCATATTAACCCAGATATAACACATAATGTCATCAGCATGCGACTGTGAATTGTTCCTGTTTGCCGATGACTCGGCCCTGCTGGTATCAGACAAGGACAAGTCACAGGTTGAAAAAATCCTCAGTGCTGAACTCTGTAGTATTTGCACCTGGCTCGCTGATAATAAACCATCCATACACTTAGGTAAAACGGAATCCATCCTATTTGGGTCCCAAATGAACCTTAAGAAAGTCAGTGACTTCACTATAAAAGTGGGTGACATTGTTATCACCAGGAAAGATGAGGTCACCTACCTAGGTTTCATTCTAGAGGCTAATCTTTCCTGTGATAAAATGGCAACCAAGGTAATCAAAAAGGTCAACCAACGAACGAGATTTCTCTACAGAATCTCCTCTCTGGTCAACAAAAGCACCATGAAGAAGGGAACTCTCATTCAACCCTTTTTCGATTACGCTTGCACCTCCTGGTACCCTAGCACCTCCAAAACCCTCAAATCTAGACTCCAAACAACCCAGAACAAACTTTTAGACCTCCACCCCAGATCACACTTCACTCCAACCCACTTCTCCAAAGTGGGCTGGCTCAGGGTGGAGGACAGAGTAAATCAAATCAAATCAAATCAACTTTATTTATAAAGCACATTTAAAATTTACCACAGGGGTAGCCAAAGTGCTGTACAATGGACAGGTTAAAAGATAAAACGAGTACCGAGCAATCAACACAACACAAACAGAACACGATAAAAAAATAAATAAATAAAAATAGAATAAATAAAAACATAAAAACATAAAAACAGGTTCACAGCAGGTGTATTATGGGGCGCCATTGCAGGATGGATATCACTCAGTGTTAAAAGCCATGGAATAAAAGTATGTTTTTAAGAGAGATTTAAAAACAGGAAGAGAGGAGGCTTGTCTAACACTCAGGGGTAGGTCGTTCCAGAGCTTGGGAGCAGCAATGGCGAAAGCTCTGTCACCTCTAAGCTTCAGCCTTGTGTCAGGGACCGTCAACAGCAGCTGATCGGCTGATCTTAAGGATCGGGTGGGGCAGTAAGGCTGAAGGAGGTCGGAGAGATAGGTTGGCGCGAGGTTGTTTAGACATTTAAAAACAAATAAAAGGAGTTTAAAATTGATTCGATAACGCACAGGGAGCCAGTGAAGGGACGCTAAAATGGGGGTGATGTGCTCACGTCTGCGGGTCTGTGTTAGCAGACGAGCAGCAGAGTTCTGCACGAGCTGCAGGCGGGCGAGGGAGGCCTGGCTAATGCCAACATACAGGGCATTACAGTAATCAAGACGAGTCGAGATAAAGGTGTGGATTAATTTCTCAAGATCATGTCCTGATAGAAGCGGTTTCACTTTCGCTATTTGGCGTAATTGATAAAAGCTTTTTTGTACGACGCTGCTGATTTGTTTTTCGAATTTAAAATCTGAGTCGAACTTTACCCCCAGGTTTGTGACACAGTCGCTGAGATACGGGGTCAGAGTGCCGAGGTCAACGTTGGGGGAGGGAGAGCGACTTGGACCGAACAGCATAACTTCTGTTTTATCTTCATTTAGGCTCAGGAAGTTAGCTGAAAGCCAGACTTTGATGTCGTGCAGGCAGTCAATAAGACGTTGAACCGTGTTATTTTGTGCCATGGGAAAATAAATCTGGCAATCATCGGCGTAAAAATGAAATGCAATACTGTACTTCCTAAGAATAGAACCAAGGGGGAGAAGGTAAAGCGCAAATAAAATTGGGGCAAGGATTGAGCCCTGGGGGACCCCATGTGGTAAAGGAGCTGTGGAAGACATAAAACTGTCTACTTTTACACAAAAACTCCTGTGGGTTAGGTATGACCGGAACCAGTTGAGGGCGGCGCCCTTAATGCCCACACAGTTCTCAAGACGAGTGATTAAGGTGGCGTGGTCGACGGTGTCGAACGCAGCAGACAGATCTAAAAGCACCAGGACAACATATTTACCAGAATCAGTTGACAGGAGGATATCTTAAAAACTTTTAGAAGCGCTGACTCTGTGCTGTGGAAGGCTTTAAAACCGGACTGGAACAGCTCAGTGATACCATTATCCTCTAAGAAGGGCAACAACTGACTGTAGACAACCTTCTCTAATATTTTGGAAATGTATGGAAGATTAGAGATAGGTCTGAAGTTAGAGAGGAGAGAGGGGTCGAGGCTTGGTTTTTTAAGTAGAGGTCGTACCACTGCATGTTTAAACTCTACTGGAACTATTCCAGAAGAGAGGCTGCTATTGATAATGTTAAGGACACTTGATCCAATAGTAGCAAGTACCTCCTTAAACAGGCGAGGTGGGAGGGCATCTGCAGGAGAACCAGAGGGCTTCATATGACTAACTGTGTCACTTAAAAAAGAAAAGGACACCGGCTCAAACTGATGGAAAACAGAAGAGAAATGCAGAGGAACAGAAGGGTCATATGAAGGCTGAGATAAACTGGCTCTAGTTGACACAATTTTGTCAGTGAAAAAATGGAGACAATTTTCACAGAATTCAAAAGAAGCATCAAAACCAACAGATTTGGGAGCATCAATGACAGTGTTAATAGTTTTAAACAGAACTCTGGGGTTGTTACAGTTAGAAGATATTATCTGAGATAGATATATATTAATTTCTGCTTTTAGTCATCTGAAAGGAAAACAGGCTTTCTTTAAAAATGGCAAAGGACACATGCAGCCTGTCTTTTTTCCATTTTCTCTCTGCTCTTCTACATACGCGCCTGGCAGCCCGAGTGATGTCATTCAACCAGGGCTGAGGCGTAGCTTTAGAGCGGCGGCATTTGAAAGGAGCGATCGTGTCCAGTGTTTGTAAACAAATAGAGTTGAACCCAGAAACCAACTCTTCAGTATTCAGACATACAGAGGCTGCAGAATTATCATCACAAAGAGTCGAAAAAATTGAGGAGAACAGAGCAGGAGACGAAGAATTAAACATGCCAGAGCGTTGAGGATTTAACCGGACACTGCGTGGGAATATCAAAGAAGATCGGCTTATGATCAGAGAACACAGCGTCGCAAATGTCCAAATTAAAAACACACAAACCATACGAGAGCACTAAATCGAGTGTATGCCCGCGTTCATGTGTAGAACCACACACAGACTGTAAAAAGTTAAATGAGTCGATTATATTCAGGAAGCTCCTGGAAAGCGGCTCGTCTGGACAGCAGGTGTGAATATTAAAATCACCCACAATAAGGACACGATCATATTTGGGCAGGATTTCAGCCAGAAATTCAGAAAAGTCAGTTATAAAGTCTTTGTGGTACTTGGGTGGTCGATAGATGACGGCACACAGGACGACATCAGAAAGACCCTGTTCAAACATACACAGTTCGAAGCTTGAAAAGGAGGATTGCAGGCGGATCTGACGGCATTTAAAGTCATTTTTAAAAACGACTGCTAATCCTCCTCCTTTTCGACCGGACGGCCGTGGGGAATTAAAGTAGGAACACTCCGGAGGCAGAAGTTCATTAAGAGGGGCGGACTCACCGGCTCTCAGCCATGTCTCCGTCACACAGAGGAAGTCCAGTCCGCGGGAAGTGAAGAAATCCTTCAGGATAAACGTTTTGTTTGTCAAAGATCTTGCGTTCACAAGACCGAACCTGGCGGGGGCCAGCACGTCCAAGGCCGCAATTAATCTGGGTGGGGCCCGACACACAGCCCGCAGGTGGCGGGAATCCACCCCGCGCCTCCGGGGGCGGGGAGAGCAGGAGCGACGGTGGCAAGCCTCTTCCTCCAAACCAACGATAGGAACCAGCCAGGAGCCGATGGGATCGAGCGAGCGTGGGTGCAGGAGGAGACCGGATACCGCACCATTCCTCCTTCGGGAAGCCACGGGAAGCCGGGCCAGGAGTGCCCTAACTTTCACCAGCTGGCCGCCACGTTTACCGCGGCGCCGGAGACGCTTCCGCCGGGGGAGAGGAGCCAGGGGGCGGGAAAGGAAGGCAGGAATCCGGCCAGGTGAAAAAGCTGACTGGGACGTCGAAAAACCAACGTCGAAGTTGATCATATCAGTGGGAGAGGGGCAAAGATCCAACAGTGTTTGGCGGTCATACACCAGCAGTGAGCTGACAGAGACGAAAATAGACGCAAACAACACAAAAACGAACAGAGCTGACAGCGAGAGACGGCAGGCCAAAGCACATACTGGCGCCATCTTGGTCGGGACGTGGTCAGTCTGTAAAACAACTTGCACTGAGCCTGGTCTATAAAATCCGCTACACCTCCCTGATACCGAAGTACATGTCAAACTACTTCCTTAACGTAAATGACCGCCATAACCACAACACCAGGGGGAGCTCCACAAACCACGTTAAACCCAGATTCCGATCTAACAAAGGTCTTAACTCATTCTCCTTCTATGCCACATCCATATGGAATGCACTCCCAACAGGTGTAAAAGAAAGTGCATCTCTATCCTCCTTCAAAACCGCTCTAAAAGAACACCTCCAGGCAACTTCAACCCTTGAGTAACACCCTCCCCCCTCCACATCCCACCTCCCCGGATTGTAAATAATCAAATGTAAATAATCAAACGTACCGTATTTTTCGGACTATAAGTCCAGTTGTTTTCATAGTTTGGCCGGGGGTGCGACTTATACTCAGGAGCGACTTATGTGTGAAGTTATTAACACATTACTGTAAATTATCAAATAATATTATTTAGCTCATTCACGTAAGAGACTAGATGTATAAGATTTCATGGGATTTAGCGATTAGGAGTGACAGATTATTTGGTAAACGTATAACATGTTCTATATGCTATAGTTATTTGAATAACTCTTACCATAATATGTTACGTTAACATACCGGACACGTTCTCAGTTGGTTATTTATGCCTCATATAACGTACACTTATTCAGCCTGTTGTTCACTATTCTTTATTTATTTTAAATTGCCTTTCAAATGTCTATTCTTGGTGTTGGATTTAATCAAATACATTTCCCCAATTAATGCGACTTATACTCCAGTGCGACTTACAGTATATACGTTTTTTTCCTTCTTTATTATGCATTTTCGGACGGTGCGACTTCTACTCCGGTACGATTTATACTCCGAAAAATACGGTATATACTTGTTCTTATGCTTTCTGAACTCACTATGTTCACTGCCCGCTGTACATATCCTACCAAGTCAGACCTACACTGTTTCAATGTCCATTTCTCTGATGATGCAATTGTTGATGATATCAACCAAACCTAAACCCCCCCCCCCCCTTTCCAACCCCCCTCCCCCCTCCACCCCCCTCTACATCCCAACCCCTGGATTGTACATATTGTAAATAATTCAATGTATATACTCTGATGATTAACTTGTGTGATGACTGTATTATGCTGATAGTATATATTTGTACCATGAATTGTTTTACGTGGACCCGACTTAAACAAGTTGAAAAACTTATTCGGGTGTTACCATTTAGTGGTCGATTGTACGGAATATGTACTGTACTTTGCAATCTACTAATAAAAGTTTAAATCAGTCAACCAAAAACAAATAGACTGTTTTAGACTGTTTTAGACCAGCTGATCTGCCGTTTCTTTTCTGCTCTGGGGGCACAGATTCGGTGACCACAGATGAGGCGCTAGCTGGCCAAAGTTGGGACACGGGGTGGACCACTCATCTGTGCATCAGCTGGGGACGTGCCTGCGCTGCTGACCTGTCTCCACTCAAGATGATCTCCTGCTGGCCCCACTATGGACTGGACTCTCACAATATTATGCGAGATCCACACTGCAAAAAGTCAGTGTTCAAAAACAAGAAAAAAAACCCACAAAAATTAGGGGTATTTTATTTGAACTAAGCAAAATTATCTGCCAATAGAACAAGAAAATTTGGCTTGTCAAGACTTTCCAAAACAAGTAAAGTTAGCTAACCTCAATGAACCCAAAAATACCTTAAAATAAGTATATTCTCACTAATAACAAGTGCACTTTTCTTGGTAGAAAAAAAGAGACATTTTTGCTGAATATGTTATCTTGACATAATAATATGCCCTCGGCATCATGATTTTTTTTTTCATGCTTGAAGTAAGAAATTCTTACTTTAAATAAGTAGTTTTATACTTATGAGTGTTGATGACACAGCTTTGCAACACTTGATATTCTAGTTTCAAGCATGTTTTACTCAATATAGGTCATAAAATCTCAGCAACAACCTGCAATATCTTACTGAGACAATTTAGGACCAAAACCCTTAAAACAAGTAAAACACTCTAACATAAAATCTGCTTAGTGAGAAGAATTATCTTATCAGACAGAAAATAAGCAAATATCACCCTTATTTGAGATATTTAATCTTACTTAGATTTCAGTTTTTGCAGTGCACCGGTCGCCCAGGGGGGGTCCCCACATCTGCGGTCCCCTCCAAGGTTTATCATTCTCATCCCATTGGGTTGAGTTTTTTCTTGCCCTGATGTGGGATCTGAGCCGAGGATGTCGTTGTGGCTTGTGCAGCCCTTTGAGACACTCGTGATTTAGGGCTATATAAGTAAACTTTGATTGATTGATGTTTATAAAGTCACAAATCATAAAATCGATGTATCTGGTGAAATTCAAACGGCACAATTAAAATCTAAAGCAAGAAATAATTTGCTGCCATCAAATATCCAAAAATGTTCAGAGGACAAGATGGAGCACACCGTTAAATTGAGTTTGAAGCAGCTTTGTGTTACCAAGACTCTTTAAAGAACAAGAGGCACAACAAAGAGGAGGAAACATCAATCAGTCAAGCAATCAAAGTTTATTTATATAGCCCTAAATCACAAGTGTCTCAAAGGGCTGCACAAGCCACAACGACATCCTCGGCTCAGATCCCACATCAAGGCAAGGAAAAACTCAACCCAATGGGCTACAATGAGAAACCTTGGAGGGGACCGCAGATGTGGGGACAACAAAGTATTGAGCAAATGCTGTGAATACTTATGAGGGTATGTTGAATTCTCAATGGCAAATATTTTGGGCAGTTTTATGCTACTTTGAATCGTAGTACCGTTTAAAAGTCATACCCAGATTGCAGAGGAGTACAAAGATGGCTGCGGTGAACCCGTAATGCAATTCTGCGAATAAATAAAAGTTGAAACCATAAGTTACAATGGCACGCTGAATAGTGACATTCCTAGCTCAAAAGATTCACCAAACACTACAGCCCTGTGAATCATTACTATCCAATATATTGGTCTATCCTTGACACTAATGTGAAAATATCTGCAATGTCAAATGGATAGGAATATATATGTATATATTGCTACGTGGAAGTTAAAGTTACCTTATAATGATTTTTACCACTAGTTTTTTTAATGTAAAGGGCATAGAAAGCTGTGAAATAGCACTGTATAAATATCAATCATCAAATTTCACTTTAATTACATGAGGCAAGGAAGTGCTGCTTCTGACTTTTTTTCTGAACATTTTCTGGTAGTTAAACTTGCATGTTAACTTTTTTTTTTGCCAATTTTGCAGCCAAATACCTCAAATTCATATAACTTGGTACTTGAATCACGCTAAATGTTAACATGTTTTTTTAGCTGTTTGCCTCAAAATCATACAACTTGGTTCCTGACGCATTCTAACTAGAATTTCTGTTTGGCTCATCAACACCAAGATCACCCCCTTACAAGTCATAACTACTCGATCTTCCTGATGGGTCAGGACTTAGGGCATTGGGAAGGACGTGACTGCATTGCGTAATGCGAGCTTGTCGACTCGCGTGAACCCAGAGTTGCACGGACGTGTAAGGGTCTGTTCGTCGCTGCTTGCAGCTTTGATTGTACAAACCCCAAAACCAGTGAAGTTGGCACGTTGTGTAAATCGTAAATAAAAACAGAATACAATGATTTGCAAATTCTTTTCAACCTACATTCAATTGAATAGACTGCAAAGACAAAATAATTAACGTTCGAACTGGTAAACTTAGTTATTTTTTGCAAATATTAGCATTTGGAATTTGATGCCTGCAACATGTTTCAAAAAAGCTGGCACAAGTGGCAAAAAAGACTGAGAAACTGCTCATCACTTATTTGGAACATCCCGCAGGTGAACAGGCTAATTGGGAACAGGTGTGTGCCATAAATGGGTATGAAAGCAGCTACCATTAAAATGCTCGGTCATTGACAAACAATGATAGGGCGAGGGTCACCACTTTGTGAACAAATGCGTGAGCAAATTGTTCAAGAACAACATTTCTCAACCACCTATTGCAAGTGATTTAGGGATTTCACCATCTACGGTTCGTAATATCATTTAAGGGTTCAAAGAACCTGGAGAAATCACTGTACGTAAGCAGCAAGGCTGAAAACCAACATTGAATGCCTGTGATCTTTGATCCCTCAGGCGGTACTGCATCAAAAACCGACATCAGTGTGTAAAGGATATCACCACATGGGCTCAGGAACACTTCAGAAAACCACCGTCAGTAACTACAGTTTGTCGCTACATCTGAAAGTGCAAGTTAAAACTCTACTATGCAAAGCGAAAGCCATTTATTAACAACACCCAGAAACACCGCCGGCTTCACTGTGCCCGAGGTCATCAAAGATGGACTGTTGCAAAGTGTAAAAGTGTTCTGTGGTCTGACGAGTCCACATTTCAAATTGTTTTTGGAAACTGTGGACGTCGTGTCCTCCGGACCAAAGAGGAAAAAAAACATCCGGATTGTTAAAGGCGCAAAGTTTAAAAGCCAGCATCTGTGATGGTATGGGGGTGTATTAGTGCCCAAAGCATGGGTAACTTACACACCTGTGAAGGCACCATTAATGCTGAAATGTACATACAGGTTTTGGGCGACATATGTTGCCATCCAAGCAACATTATCATGGACGCCCCTGCTTATTTCAGCAAGACAATACCAAGCCACGTGTTACAACAGCGTGGCTTTGTAGTAAAATAATGTGGGTACTAGACTGGCCTGCCCGTAGTCCAGACCTGTCTCCAATTGAAAATGTGTAGCGCAATAGGAAGCCTAAAATATCACAACGGAGACCCCGGACTGTTGAACAACTTAAGTTGTACATCAAGCAAGAATGGTAAAGAATTCCACCTGAAAAGCTTCAAAACTTGGTCTCCTCAGTTCCCAAACATTTACTGAGTGTTGTTAAAAGGAAAGGCCATGTAACACAGTGGTAAAAATGCCCCTGTGCCAACTTTTTTACAATGGTGTGGCTGCCATTAAATTCTAAGTTAATGATTATTTGCAAAAAAGAAATTAATTTTCTCAGTTCGAACATTAAATATCTTGTCTTTGCAGTCTATTCAATTGAATATAAGTTGAAAAGGATTTGCAAATCATTGTATTCTGTTTTTATTTATGAATTACACAATGTGCCAACTTCATTTGTTTTGGGTTTTGTATGGTATTTTGAAAATGTTTTTGTTTGAATTTTGTAGATGCAGAGTATTTTTGGTTGTTGCGCTTGAAATAGAAATTCTGATTCCAAAAACGTTATTGAAGTTTATTAAGGCGTCAGCAACAAGTAAAGGAGGACAATAAAAACAATCAATTAAGTTGCTAATGTAGAAAAACAGCATGATGAAATGTTTACAGCTAAAATAAGATACTGTACAGTAAATACAATATAGACACTAATACACCTTTTTTTTGTCATCTTAAGTGGTGCACATTAAGTGTCTTTTTACAGCTTTTCTGTAGATATGTGTTGCCTTTGTCAAGAAAATAATTAAAGGATATATTGCAATCAACTGTGAGGTAATTATGACGCAGAGCTGTAGACAGAAGGTGAGAAGGAGAAAGAAGGAGGCGTATCCGTGCCTCTGATGACCTTTTGTAATTCACACTGAACACAACATATTGCTTGTGGCTTTGGAACGTCGCCCAGAGTGTCAACTTCACTTGCACACAAAGAGCATATCTGTGTCCAGCTCCAACTACAATCTGTTGTTTACATTATTGTATCATTACTCATTTCAGGGGTTTTGTCTTGCTTTGTAATAAAACCAACACCGCTTGACTATTTCTAAACTCAGCAAGACATCTGTGTCTTCATATCTTAGCTTTTTCAGTCTACAATTTGATTCCGAGTTCCGTAGCCTGTCAGCTTTCAAAATGAAAAACTATGGCTCTGCTTTTCCTAATCGAAACCATAAACCTCCCAGAAAGAAAGTCATGCAGCCTTGCAGGATATCAAAGTATAACACCACAATTTGATTTGCCTTGAGTATAAGGCTATCATTAGGACTGACAGTTCATTATTCTTGTTCTCAAAACTTGATATACTATAAACACAAAAAAATATATATATATTTGCTCTTTGCTTCCGATTAGTGGATGTTTGCAAGCTGGGGCTGCTATAAAAACACATAAATAAGATCAATGAAGACCTTTCCATGCATTTATGGTTGTTGGGCACAAATTTATGTTACACTTTATCTGCATATGTAACCAATATTATTACCCTTTGATATTGAATTGTGTGCATTAATTGCCTCACATTTACATACACACATGCATCATTATAACAGCAATTGGCAGGAGTCAGAGAGTCGTTTGTTCCATATGTCATACTTAGGTGTTATTTAGTATTTTGACACTACATCTGTTTCTATTTGTGAAAAGCGCATTTTTTTCCAGATTCTTTTTCCTATGTCATTTGTCATTGTTTGAACAAGTTTAATTCTGCTCCTTCTGTTCTAAACGAAGAATAGAGCTATCATGCATTGCAGTAGAATCCCAGAGGAATCCCTCATCTGTGAATCTATTATGATCACAGATTACATAATGAATTACTGGAATAGCAGAAATGCCCCAGGGGCGCTCTTTGAAAAGTCTCAGGCTGTATTGAAAACAGGGTTTATATAATAAATACATGACGGAATTTTGACCTAATAAAACAACAGATCAAGATTACCCTCGTCTGTTTGGTTATAATAACATATCATTTCATTTGCAAGGAAGATATTTAAACGGAAACAAGGTATAGGCTCTATTGCAGTCAAATCAATCAGTTTGTGACCATCAAGGTTAGCAGAATGACCTTGGTGCACAGTTATTGAAAAGAGAAGGCAAGTCGGTTAGTTGGAGCGATGAGAAACGGTCATCAGGGTTCAAGATAAGAACTTCAAAATTAAACCTGGAGCAGAAGAACTCGACTCATTTCTTTTCAAAAGAAAACCGTCAGCGTCTTCACCTTTGTTTGGCAGGCTGAGAAAAGACGCACCAACAATGTTATCTCGTCATTCCACCGGCACATCAATCAAGGTCTAGACTACTCAGGATCGAACTGCCCCAAGAATCAATGGCCTCTACCATTGTCGTTGGTACAGCAAAGATTGTCAGCGATAAGTCCAACTAAAATCTAACACTATGGATGCTCTAAAGGGAAGAGGCTATTAACCAACTGAAAAATGTTTTCCTCTCTGCTGGGTTTTCCTTCCACAATCTCAGGAGATATGGATCGAATGCTCCAGTAAAGGAGGTCTCTTATTATCTGCACATTCTGTCAAAAATCCATATTGCATTTAAACAAGTGGTTGGATATAGAATTTAACAAAACATAAACATTGACTGAACATGCAAGCTGAAATTTTGAAACAAAATGAAACAAATATTAATATATAGTTAAATGTGGTCATTGATATACTGTATATAGTGCCAGTTAAAAACACTCCTATAGTTAAAACAATGTTCAATAAACTACTGTTATTATTAATAATACTCGTATTAGAATTTTTTCCAATTACAACTTTAAATTAAACCTTAAAACCATTCTGAAATCTGCTCTACAGTGAATTCCAGCCAGCAATCGCATTTGGAACTACAACTCCCATAATCCTTCAGGAGAGAAACGCCCGCCTTCTGCTTCCGGTCTGAGCGCAGCAACGGGAAAAGATGGCAGCTGACACAGGGCGATACAGAGGCGCTGTCAACAAAAGCAAAGACCCCTCCGGACTTCTCATCTCCGTCATAAGGTATTTTTTGAAACACACTTTTTCCAATTCATCAAGTGGTCGTCGTTTGCAATGCATTTTGTGGCCGATTGCATTTACGGATGTTCTGAAATGAGAATGCTAACCTCCCTGTTAGCATCGTTGTGTCCTTCCTGTTTGGCTCAAGCAAATATGTGTCGGCTAACTGTCAATTTAGTATTATAACCTCTTGTCTCCCCTTAAGCTGATTATATCTTTACTGTCCGGTTATTTTACGCGTTTGTCACTTTAAATGCCGTTTAAAGGGATCAAATAGTGCCAGCTATCATCTGGTACCATTTTAACGACTATCATCAAGTCAACATTATACAGTGTATATATGAGAATAACATTGTGATCATTGAATGTGTGTATAAACATTGCATGCGTCTCCCACTTATTAGTGGGGCGGTATAACTCAGCTGTGCCAGCAACTTGAGGGTTCCAGGTTCGATCCCCCGCTTCCGCCATCCTTGTCACTTGTTACTTTACCCACCTGACACCCACACTGGTTTAAATGTAACTTCGATATTGGGTTTCACTATGTAAACGCGCTTTGAGTCACTAGAGAAAAGCGCTATATAAATATACGACCTGCTCAGTGGCCTAGTGGTTAGAGTGTCCGCCCTGTGATCGGTAGGTCGTGTCATACCAAAGACTATAAAAATGGGACCCATTACCTCCCTGCTTGGCACTCAGCATCCAGGGTTGGAATTGGGGGTTAAATCACCAAAATGATTCCCGGGGTGCTCACTGCTCCCCTCACCTCCCAGGGGGTGAGGGTGATGGGTCAAATGCAGAGGATAATCTCACCACACCTAGTGTGTGTGTGAAAATCATTGGTACTTTAACTTTAATTCACTTCACTTATTCCATTCAGGACTTTGTCCAGCAGCGATGACGTCCAGGACAGGGAGACAGAGAAAGGCCGTCTTGAGGAAGCTTTTGAAACATGTGACCGGGATCTTGATGAGCTCATCGTCCAGAATTATGCCGAGCTCACCACCGCCATAAGGACGTACCAAAGCATCACAGAGCGCATCACCACCTCTCGTAACAAAATTAAGCAGGTAGAGTGTTAATTTATCACTGCACAGCCTAAAAAGTGAGTATGTCACACTTTGTTTTGCAGGTAAAGGAGAATCTGCTGTCCTGCAAGATGCTGCTGCACTGCAAACGGGACGAGCTGAGGAAGCTGTGGATCGAAGGCATCGAGCACAAGCACGTCCTGCAGTTGCTGGATGAAATTGAGAGCATCAAGCAAGTGCCTCAGCGCCTGGAGGCTTATATGGCCAGCAAGCACTACCTCCATGCCACGGATATGCTGGTGAGTCATTTAGAGGAAATCACACTCAAATGTGTGGCGTTTTTCCTTAGCCAATATCACACATCTCAACAAATTTAACATATTTAAACATGCATTTGATTTGTGGTTAGGTTGTAAATAAATTGTTTAGTAGGGCATGGTGCACATCCAGTATTAACAACGATATGTATGCCTTGGAGATAGATTTTTTCCATCCTCTTGCACACTAAACACCCAATTTGTAGCTTGGTGTGCATACTAGTGCGGCGTGACGTTGTGCAAGTGCGTTTGATGTGCGTTTTTAAAGCAGGGGAGCATTCGGGGTGGCAATAAGGAATAAAACGACCAGACTCTGTGATGTCTCTCTTCCTCTGTCAGTCCCACACATTCTGACTTTGGCAATAATTAGTTTGCTTGAATAGAGTTATCTCCTGTAGACGGTGAGTGGTGGCGGTGAGCACAAAAGGAGCGCGAAAATCCTCTTGGTGAGGGCGGAACAAAGCGAAACTTCCTTCAACCTGCGCTCAGTGGCTTTGACAGGTTTTTGTATAGGAGTTCAAAGTCAGTCGGACGCTTCGTTGCCTCCCGGAAAACTTAAAATATGCTTGATTTAATTGATCTGGACGTTACAAAAGTAGTGTAACAGATTTATTTCCTGGAAAGTGGTGGCTTTGCTCAAACTGAAAGTGTGTTTGAGAAAAGCTTATCTCAGAGAATTAAAATTCTTCTCAGTTCTCTCTGCAGTCATAAGCCTTGTGATGTTGGATAAAAACCACACCGGTTTCTCTCCTTTTCTTTTCTTTCTGCACGTCAAATATATTTTTGTCAAGTTTTATTAAAGGTCAAAGCGCTCGCCTGCTCTCACAATATGACTGCAAATCTTTAAACAATCTTATAAAGATGTCAGATACAGAAGTACAGTATGCATTGGCTTGTTACTGAAGCTCTGCAACTGGTATTCTACATCTGTACAGTATTCAGCACTTTCTCTTATGTGACCCTTTTTATAGAATACAACTGAACAGAATGAGTATTTATTTGTCCCAAAGACAAAAAGCACCACGTAGCAGCTCGATATACTTTGATCTAGGGTTGTCCTAATACCAATAATTTAGTATCGGTACTAAAATGTATATCGATACTTTTCGATACTTTTCCAAATAAAAATGTTAATATTGGCTTTATTTGAACAGAAAATCTTACAATACATTAAACACTAACAGTCAAACAACACTATTACAAGGTTAAAATGTAAATATAAATAAACACATTGGGCTTTTCTTGTTGCACTCAAAGAACAATTTACAGTTTTCCATATTACATTTAGTCTGCCATAATCAAGGATTGGGATAGAATAGAACATAAAGTTTTACTGACATTATACTAAATTATTCATGATTTATGGTTGCCACTCCTGGTCTGTGCTTTAAGAAAAATACAATTATTAATTATTAATTAGGTACTAAAAGCAAAACTATGGATAAATGTACACCAATAAGCCATGTAGCAGGTAAAACACACATGTGTTAAAGATAAAACACAAATTGTAGGAATTTGGATCAAAGTTCACTCAATTCACTTCACATTAGTTGACACTAATTGGGCGGTCCTAACCCCGCTAATATTTGGCATCAAACCAAGCAGTTGTGTGTGCGTCTACGTATCTACCTGTGCAGAGTAGGGTAGCTGGTTAACTTATGAGAGTAGTGAATGTGTGTTTGTGAGAATGGCATTGTGTTGGCTCAGTGACGTCAGTGAGTGAGTGGGCGAGTAAAGAGAGAGAGAGAGGGAGCGCGTGCACTGCGCAGTAGAAAGATGAATGGGTCTGGTTGTGTCCTGCAAAACTAATAATAAAGCAACCAGATTGTCAGGAATCGGCGGCCTCGTCATTTTGACCTGAAAGCAGAGCTTAGCAGACCCATTGCCGGTTAAAGTGAAGGGTATTACCCCCTACAAAAACATCGACCCTGAAGGGAACGTCCGCCCTGTGCTCTTTGATTACGGTCTGCATGGGAGCCAAACAGAAGGCAGGGGTAGCAACTACATTATTACCTATCACTCTTTATAACTCCTTGTGCAGATCTGAATGATTATTATTTAAATGTTTACCTAAGTTTGAAGCAAAATGGTAATACTAATCGCCACATTTGGCAAAGCGTGTTTTAGTAGCTGTTATGAGAGTAGCGTATGTGTGTGTGTGCTCCTTTAAGAATGGCAGTTTGTGGGGTGAATGAAGTGAGTAAGTGAGTGCGAAAGTAGTGAGAAGTAGCAGTAGCATGTTCTGGAGTGTTATTAGCATGGTGGATGTCCGGTTGTGCCCTGTGTAAAATTATAAATAAAGTGACCAAGTTGTAACTAATCTATGGCCTCGTCATTCCGACCAAAGAGCGGAGATTTACGGACTCCACCCATCCATTTTCTATCACTTGTCCCTTAAGAGGTTGTGGGCGGTGCTGGAGCCTATCCCAGCTGCACATGGGCGGAAGACGGGATAAACCCTGGACAAGTCGCCACCTCATCGCAGGCTTTACGGACCCATTGCTGGGTAAAGTGAAAGGTGTTACCCCCGACAAAACATCGGCCCTGGAGGGAACGTCTCCCCTGCGACAAGCAGGAGAGGTGTAAAACAACACTTGCAGCGTGGCGCCTCCCTGTTTAAAGCGTCACCTTTTATTGTTAGTTTTGAAGCCCAAATACCTCCATATTGCACTTCAGACACCCTCTTTATTAACCAGTAGGATTGCAGTTTTTTGACAATCTTCCTCTCCACGATGTTATTGTTTGTATGATCTTTGTGTGTGCGTTTTGACACACTCAACATCATGCGCCTCTGCTCTGTAGTCACCACCGCTCAGCGGCATTTAGATGAAAGAACTGTATTTTTTTCAAAGGCAATATATAGTAGCAATTTCAATTGATTAGTACCGCGATTATTTATTAGTTCCGGTATACCATACAACCCTACTTTGATCAATAAATCCGATTTTAATATTTATTATTTGCAGTTGTGAATGACACGATGAGCTGCTATCAGTGCACTGACAACTGCTCTGTACATGAATAGATAATACATGAAAGTTTTTACTTCTTGTTTGTTAATGTTGTGTAATGGTGCTCATTTTGAACAGCCCAGCCCTGCACACACCTGGGCTCTAAACTGTGACAACACAAAACCTCTGACTAATGGTTGAGTGTTCAAACCTATACGCTTAACCCACTCATCACCGTGTCTGGGAGTTCGGTTTACTTTATGTTGGAGCGCACAGCTAAGCTAGATGGATGCTACATATTGAGATTTAAGTATTGGCGCGAGATGTTGATATTCTTTACCCCTGTGTAGGTGTCCGCCGTGGGGTCCCTGGAGGGTCCCCTGCTGCAGGTAGAGGGTCTGAGTGACCTACGCCTGGAGCTGCACAGCAAAAAGCTCAACATCCACCTGGTGCTCATCGACGAGCTGCACCGCCACCTCTACATCAAGTCCACCAGCCGCCTGGGACTTAAGAAGGACAAGAATGCAACGCGCCTTCCCGGGTAGGACCCCTAGCTGCGTTTGTTTGACAGATAATAAAAAAATGTGCAGGGCTGATAGAGACAGCAAGTAAAGATCAATCCTGTTTGCTGCATCTGAGGTGCTGACCCTTTTTTGTGCATCTTTTAAGTCACAAAGTAGCCTTTTGCTAAGCTGTGACCTCCTTGCTATAAGTTCTTACTTTGCTGAGACAACCGGGAGACAACCGGGAGACAACCGGGGCAAAGTTGCCTGTTATTTTCGGACCAACTACCTACTAAAAAGTAATTTAAGCTTGTGTAATTTGTTGCTTTTTTTGCATATATTTTGCATGATAGTGCACCTGCTCAATGGCCTTGTGGTTAGAGTGTCCGCCCTGAGACTGGAAGGTCATACCAAAGACTATAAAAATGGGACCCATTGCCTCCCTCAGCATCAAGGATTGGAATTAGGGGTTAAATCACCAAAATGATTCCCGAGCGCGGCCACCGCTGCTGCTCACTGCTCACCTCACCTCCCAGGGGGTGAACATGGGGATGAGTCAAATGCAGAGGATAATTTCACCACACCTAGTGTGTGTGTGACTATCGTTGGGACTTTTTAATTTTAAACACTGGGGAGATATGTATTAAAAGCCTCACATGTGCAACACAATCAATTTCGGTATTTAGTTAGTTTTTTGTCTTCTGCATGTGGCGGTGAAACTTAATACTTACTTTGGTTTGTTTACGTGCGTGTGTGTGGGTGAGCAGTAATTAAGGCGACGGCAGGTCAGCAAGTTACAGTGATTTATTACTGCAGGTCAGCTAGTGACAGGCCTCCCTGCATTGTTTTGCTACTAACAACAAAGCCAGCCCTCATACAGCCCACTCACTTAGCAGTCTCACTGTGTTCACAGCGCCTGACTTTTAAGGGTCTAAATTGCTCCTACCTCCAGCTTAAGGCGGGATAAATAGCTCATTGGGAGGCACAAGCCATTCCACCCACAGAGGTTAAACAGTAGATTGATACTGCAGGTTTGTTTTTGTAATGAATGCTTGCCACTTCCTGTATGACACCAATTTGATTCTTCTCTGGTAGCTCTGTCGGCAAAGACACATCATCTCCGATGCCGGTGTTGGACGTCAGCAACATTTCCACACCGCGAAAACATTTGGATTCATCGCAATTCAGTACGCCAGGATCGGGCAGCGGTATGCATTAAAACAAACTGCTCACAATCAATATCTCACAAACCTCATCTGAAACATTTTGTTATACCTTCTCAAAAGACAATACTAGAGAGAGCAGTGTTAATTTTGACAGCAGTTTTTGACTTAGTTTTAGTCGTAATCTTTTGACGAAAATGTATTTTAGTTTTAGTCATATTTTAGTCATCTAAATTGATTTAATTGATTTAATTTTAGTCGACTAAAAGTACGGTAAATTTCGGCAGCTGAAATATAAAGTATGAAAGATGACACATCTTTGAAGTTGTTTTGAAACCATCTTTATAAAGGTTTTTGCAGAGCATCTTGAAAACTAAATTCACAACAAGACCTGTACTCCATTAATATATCAATAAGTAAATTCCACACTAACTTTACTGTGTTATTTTAGCTGAAATTAAGCGTTTTTTTTTCAATTGTTAAATAGTATATTCCAAAAATTATTATATGAAGAAACAAACTAGTTTCATTCTCTATTGTGTGTAACTACACTGAGTGTGCACAATTGGTGCTGTCTCATTTAAATACTGGTTGCTGTATTTAAATGTGTTATGAATCTAGAATATATATATATATATATCTAGAATATATATATATATATATATATATATATATATATATATATATATATATATATATATATATATACTGTATATATACATATGTATGTATATACTGTATATATACATATGTGTATATATATATATATATAAAATATATAATATATATATATATATATATATATTATATATATATATATATATATATATATATATATATATATATATATATGTATATATATATATATATATATATAAGGGACAAGCGGTAAAATTATTATATATATATACAGGTAAAAGCCAGTAAATTAGAATATTTTGAAAAACTTGATTTATTTCAGTAATTGCATTCAAAAGGTGTAACTTGTACATTATATTTATTCATTGCACACAGACTGATGCATTCAAATGTTTATTTCATTTAATTTTGATGATTTGAAGTGGCAACAAATGAAAATCCAAAATTCCGTGTGTCACAAAATTAGAATATTACTTAAGGCTAATACAAAAAAAGGGATTTTTAGAAATGTTGGCCAACTGAGAAGTATGAAAATGAAAAATATGAGCTTGTACAATACTCAATACTTGGTTGGAGCTCCTTTTGCCTCAATTACTGCGTTAATGCGGCGTGGCATGGAGTCGATGAGTTTCTGGCACTGCTCAGGTGTTATGAGAGCCCAGGTTGCTCTGATAGTGGCCTTCAACTCTTCTGCGTTTTTGGGTCTGGCATTCTGCATCTTCCTTTTCACAATACCCCACAGATTTTCTATGGGGCTAAGGTCAGGGGAGTTGGCGGGCCAATTTAGAACAGAAATACCATGGTCCGTAAACCAGGCACGGGTAGATTTTGCGCTGTGTGCAGGCGCCAAGTCCTGTTGGAACTTGAAATCTCCATCTCCATAGAGCAGGTCAGCAGCAGGAAGCATGAAGTGCTCTAAAACTTGCTGGTAGACGGCTGCGTTGACCCTGGATCTCAGGAAACAGAGTGGACCGACACCAGCAGATGACATGGCACCCCAAACCATCACTGATGGTGGAAACTTTACACTAGACTTCAGGCAACGTGGATCCTGTGCCTCTCCTGTCTTCCTCCAGACTCTGGGACCTCGATTTCCAAAGGAAATGCAAAATTTGCATGGTTGGGTGATGGTTTGGGGTGCCATGTCATCTGCTGGTGTCGGTCCACTCTGTTTCCTGAGATCCAGGGTCAACGCAGCCGTCTACCAGCAAGTTTTAGAGCACTTCATGCTTCCTGCTGCTGACCTGCTCTATGGAGATGGAGATTTCAAGTTCCAACAGGACTTGGCGCCTGCACACAGCGCAAAATCTACCCGTGCCTGGTTACGGACCATGGTATTTCTGTTCTAAATTGGCCCGCCAACTCCCCTGACCTTAGCCCCATAGAAAATCTGTGGGGTATTGTGAAAAGGAAGATGCAGAATGCCAGACCCAAAAACGCAGAAGAGTTGAAGGCCACTATCAGAGCAACCTGGGCTCTCATAACACCTGAGCAGTGCCAGAAACTCATCGACTCCATGCCACGCCGCATAAACGCAGTAATTGAGGCAAAAGGAGCTCCAACCAAGTATTGAGTATTGTACATGCTCATATTTTTCATTTTCATACTTTTCAGTTGGCCAACATTTCTAAAAATCCCTTTTTTGTATTAGCCTTAAGTAATATTCTAATTTTGTGACACACGGAATTTTGGATTTTCATTTGTTGCCACTTCAAATCATCAAAATTAAATGAAATAAACATTTGAATGCATCAGTCTGTGTGCAATGAATAAATATAATGTACAAGTTACACCTTTTGAATGCAATTACTGAAATAAATCAAGTTTTTCAAAATATTCTAATTTACTGGCTTTTACCTGTACCGGTATGTATAAATATAAAACATAATATTGAATCAAAATCTATGTTATTATGAATTATTGACCTATCCAGGGTTCTGATTACTTCACATCAAATATTCCACTAAGAAAAATATTTTTGGTGGAAGATTTTGCAAATTTGGTAAATAAATAACCCAAAAATATATATTTTGTTGTTTTCTTACTGTACCGAAAATGAACCGAACCGTAACCTCTAAACCGAGGTACGTACCGAACCAAAATGTTTGTGTACCATTACACCCCTAGTATATATATATATATATATATATATATATATATATATATATATATATATATATATATACCATATTTTTCGGACTATAAGTCACAGTTTTTTTCATAGTTTGGCCGGGGGTGGGACTTATACTCAGGAGCGACTTATTAACACATTACCGTAAAATATCAAATAATATTATTTAGCTCATTCACGTAAGAGACTAGACGTATAAGATTTCATGGGATTTAGCGATTAGGAGTGACAGATTGTTTGGTAAACGTATCGCATGTTCTATATGTTATAGTTATTTGAATGACTCTTACCATAATATGTTACGTTAACATACCAGGCACGTTCTCAGTTGGTTATTTATGCGTCATATAATGTACACTTATTCAGCCTGTTGTTCACTATTCTTTATTTATTTTAAATTGCCTTTCAAATGTCTATTCTTGTTGTTGGGTTTGATCAAATTCCCCAAAAATGCGACTTATACTCCAGTGCGACTTATATATGTTTTTTTCCTTCTTTATTATGCATTTTCGGAAAATACGGTATATATATATATATATATATATATATATATATATATATATATATATATATATATATATATATTACAGTCGTGGTCAAAAGTTTACATACACTTGTGAAGGACCTAATGTCATGGCTGTCTTGAGTTTCCAATAATTTCTAAAACTCTTATTTTTTTGTGATAGAGTGATTGGAGCACATACTTGTTAGTCACAAAAAACATTCATGAAGTTTGGTACTTTTATGAATTTATTATGGGTCTACTGAAAACGTGACCAAATCTGCTGGGTCAAAAGTATACATACAGCAATGTTAATATTTGGTTACATGTCCCTTGGCAAGTTTCACTGCAATAAGGCACTTTTGGTAGCCATCCACAAGCTTCTGGCAAGCTTCTGGTTGAATTTTTGACCACTCCTCTTGACAAAATTGGTGCAGTTCAGCTAAATTTGTTGGTTTTCTAAAATGGACTTGTTTCTTCAGCATTGTCCACACGTAGTCAGGACTATAGGAATGCCATTCTAAAACCTTAATTTTAGCCTGATTTAGCTATTATTCTACCACTTTTGATGTGTGTTTGGGGTCATTGTCCTGTTGGAAACAAGTTTTGTTTCATCTGATCACAGAACTTTCCTCCAGAAGGTCTTATCTTTGTTAATGTGATGTCAGATTAAACAATAATTGCGCTGTTTGGCCACAATGGGGACGGCGTGGCGAAGTTGGGAGAGTGGCCGTGCCAGCAATCTGAGGGTTACTGGTTCAATCCCCACCTTCTACCATCCTAGTCACTTCCGTTGTGTCCTTGAGCAAGACACTTCACCCTTGCTCCTGATGGGTCCTGGTTAGCGCCTTGCATGGCAGCTCCCGCCATCAGTGTGTGAATGTGTGTGTGAATGGGTGAATGTGGAAATAGTGTCAAAGCGCTTTGAGTTCCTAAAAAGGTAGAAAAGCGCTATACAAGTACAACCCATTTACCATTTACCATTTTATTTACAATACCCAGCAATATGTTTGGAGGAGAAAAGGTGAGGCCTGTAATCCCAGGAACACCATGTCTACCGTCAAGCATGGTGGTGGTAGTATTATGCTCTGGTCCTGTTTTGCTGCCAAAGGAACTGGTGCTTTACAGAGAGTAAATTGGACAATGAAAAAGGAAGATTACCTCCAAATTCTTTAGGACAACCTAAAATTATAAGCCCGGAGGTTGGGTCTTTGGCGCATTTGGGTGTTCCAACAGGACAATGACCCCAAACACACGTCAAAAGTGAAAGAGGAATGGCTAAATCAGGCTAGAATTAAGGTTTTAGAAAGGACTTTTGGAAGGCCAGACTTAAACGTGTGGACAATGCTGAAGAACCAAGTCCATGTCAGAAAACCAACACATTTAGCTGAACTGCACCAATTTTGTCAAGAGGAATGGTCAAAAATTCAACCACAATCTTGCCAGAAGCTTGTGGATGGCTACCAAAAGCGCCTTATTGCAGTGAAACTTGCCAAGGGACATGTAACCAAATATTAACATTGCTGTATGTATACTTTTGACCCAGCAGATTTGGTCACATTTTCAGTAGACCCATAATAAATTCATAAAAGAACCAAACTTCATGAATGTTTTTTGTGACCAACAAGTATGTGCTCCAATCACTCTATTACAAAAAAATAAGAGTTGTAGAAATTATTGGAAACTCAAGACAGCCATGACATTATTTTCTTTACAAGTGCATGTAAACTTTTGATCGCGTCAGTGTATATATATATATATATATATATATATATATATATATATATATATATATATGTATATATATATATATATATATGTATATGTGTACAGTACAGGCCACAAGTTTGGACACACCTTCTCATTCAATGCATTTTCTTTATTTTCATGACTATTTACATTGTAGATTGTCACTAAAGGCATCAAAACTATGAATGAACGCATGTGGAGTTATGTACTTAACAAAAAAAGGTGAAATAACTGAAAACATGTTTTATATTCTAGTTTCTTACAAATAGCCATCCTTTGCTCTGATTACTTTTTTGCACACTTTTGGCATTCTCTCGATGAGCTTCACTGGGGTAAACATAAACTCCAACATTCAGTGTGGCTTCAGACTGTCCCAGGACATGTTGGAATTAATGCACAAGTGCTGCTGGCACATGGGAGATGCAGTTCATTGAGTGGAAACGTGAATTCCAGCATGCGATGACAGCCGCAGTACATGTTGGAATTCATGTTTCCCTCAATGAACCGTGGCTCCCCAGCCACGACCATGCTTGACACAATGATCTTGCTACTTACTTTCATTAGATAATAAATCTATACTGTTCTACAAGCTGTGCACTGACTACTCTAAAGTATATTAATTTTTAATAGTACTGTCCCTTGAAAAGATATACTGTAGCACAAATGCTTGCTGAAATGCGAGGGGCGTACTCATTTTTGTGAGCGACCCTAAATGTGATCAACCCAACGACAAGTGTGCTCGGTCTCTCATGTCGAGCGCGGGCTGTGATCGCAGGTTTATTGGCGCCATGCTCATATTAATGATAATGAAGTCATTAGCAACGATGCGGCTTCCAGTCATTTGCATATCATTATAGGTTTGCATGTGCAAAGCACAGGGACTTTGCCTCATTTTGAGTGAGCGCCATCTCTCCCCTGTCACAACACCCGCAGCCGTCGAGGTAATATACGTTCGCCCTCGCCAACATCATAATCATCTTGTCCGCCTTTATCTGTGTCGTTTGTCATCCCGCGTTGCTGTCATCGCAGCAGGGGGTTTCTGCGAAGGCGTTTGTAGTGCTCAGACTGGTAACTGACGCCGATAATGCAGATAATGACAACGCACGGGAACCAAAAATCTGATATTTATGAAGAAAGTTTAAAATTTTTATTTTTGCAACTTTTTTTTCAAACCAAGCTCACATTGCAAACTCTTCCCTATTTCTTCATTCCACTACCTCTTAAGGCACCACACTGTCAGCTAGCGCACCATACGTCCGAGCAGTAAAAGCTAAACCCCAGATTTTCCTAAATGATTCAAAGGGACCTGCAATTAACGCACCTTGAGGCCGTAAAGCCCTGATCTGCTAACTCGGTGCGCTAACAGCTGTGGTCCAGCAGCACAGCAGCCCGCCTCCTCAGTGGCTTAAGCATGCCATTTTGCCTAATAGCATTAGAACACCTCATCTGTAACTAGTAATTGTCATAATTATTACGCAAACTGCGACTGAAAACAGGGCAAAGAGGGACGACACCCAAAGTCCATTAACTTGCCATGAACATTAAGTCCTCCTAACGTGCTTTGACGGGGGGATTGCGGTGCCTGTTCCGGAGAAAATTGGAGCCTCGCCTGCTCTCAATTTGGCCACTAATTTGGTTGTTTTTTATGCATAGTTTATGAAGAAGATGTAGCTTTAGGAAACACTTGAGTGTAACAATCAAATTTGCGAGACAATAAAGGTGTTACAAGTGCTTCCAGATAACCTTTGTTATTTGGCATTCTGAATAAAGTGTACTGTCTTTATCATAAATTATTTCTGGCCACCATGGAGCATTTTTAATCCCTTTTTTGTAGCCTGAAAATATCTAACCCTTGCTTATATCTCCTGTAGTGCGTGAGCTTCAACAAGATGTGCGAGAGAACCAATTAGACCTCCCTGAGGTTGACCCAGAAGAGAACAGCGCAGAGTTCATGGGCATCCTTATAAAGGTACACGCAGACCTGTTATTGGCTCTATTTACCAAGGAGACAGCTTCGACAAGCTTCTTTGATCTGAATGCTCCTGTCACTCAGGCGCTGGCCAAGCTAAAGAAGATCCCAGAGACCATCAAAGCCATCATGGAGCGGCTGGAGCCTGAGCTCAAGCAAATAGCCAAAAGGTCAACCACGCAAATAGCGGACCACGCCTACCAGAGAGGAGAAAACTTGGCTCAGGAAAGCCAACCAAGGTATTGTGGGATATATACCGTATTTTTCGGAGTATAAGTCGCACCGGAGTAAGTCGCACCTGCCGAAAATGCATAATAAAGAAGGAAAAAAACATATATAAATTGCACTGGAGCCCGGCCAAACTATGAAAAAAACTGCGACTTATAGCCCGAAGAATACGGTCATATAATATAATATAATATAATATATTATAGTATAATATAAAAACATATTGTTCAATTTAATTCAATTCATGCAACTCCAGTCCTGTAGGTGGCAGTAATGCTACACTTGGTGAATTCTTGCACTACTTGACGCCAATGCAAGCAGACTGTAACATGGACAACTGAACATATGTCCCTCAATATGCACTTTTATCTAAATCTGCACCAAAGTTGAATTAGTACGTCCTTGCCTAAACAGGGTTTTTCCTGGCTCAAATAGAGGCAGAGGTGGTACAATCCTGACCATGCGCCAGAATTGTAATGCAAAATCTTTTTAGTTTTTTTCAATTATAATATGCTGTAAAGAACACAGTAAAATGTATTGTCATTTTTATTAATTTGATGGGTAGGTTGCTGTAAAATCATAAGTCAAGCAGATATTTAGGTATTTATTTTTATTTTGACAAAATGCAATAATCAAGGTCAAGGTCAAGGTCAAGGTTCAACTTTATTGTCCCCGCAGGGAAATAATAATGGATACTATTAAAGTTTAAAAGGCATGCAATTTCAAGCAGTACATGTATTTTTTCGTTCAAAATGAACACAATCCATTACATTTAGTGAGAAAATATTAAGTACTTTATTGACACATATCATTCCCAGGTGTTTGCGGGCCAGATAAAATGATGTCGCGGGCCAGATCTGGCCCCCGGGCCTTGAGTTTGACACCTGTTGCCTAAGCGCTTGCATAAGAGAATGATGGGCTCATAGCTTGTGTGGTACGGCCACTTTTGCTTGAGACACTCATAGATGATTCTGAAGCAGCCGTCAAGCGCTCTGTGGACAAAAATTTCCACATGTTGTCACCACCATGAATTATTACATTTTAACTGCCCGTTATGTTAATTTCTCTGCTCTGTTTCACCTGGACTCTTCACTTTCCTCCTCGCTTTTTAAAGTGGTCGCTGATTTTGCATGCCACGGAGGAAACTTTTGCACGACATGCTTCTAATGCTTTCTTGGGGTAACTCTTTTTAGTTGACCTTGTTCCAGTCAATCTGTACTGTCATGAAACTCTACCTGATCCTATGCAAACTTCTAATAAATTCTTCAATCAATCGATCTATTATATTTAGTCAGAAAAGGTTGGAAACGAAGCTAACACTACTTGCTGTGTTCACTTACCAGGGACAAAATGTTCACAGCACAGTCTGGAGTGTTCTGTAGGAATCCAGTGATCCCTCCGTATCATGCTCGGTTTGGCAGAAATCCACTTGTTACGGCGGTCAACGTTATGCACCAAGTAGCGGGAAACAACACGATTCGATCTGTTTTTTCTTCGGTAGTTGCTTCAGGTCTTTACGGTGCACTGCTGTCGATATAGCGCCTCCATAGTGGCGCAACGCTGCAACGGCAGTTACAATACGTAGCTGCCGAAGAGGGACATCAATTATTTACCCCCACACACACACACACACACACACACACACACACACACACACACCTTGTAGCGTCCCGGAAGAGTTAGTGCTGCAAAGGGTTCTGGGTATTTGTTCTGTTGTGTTTATGTTGTGTTACTGTGCGGATGTTTTCCCGAAATGTGTTTGTCATTCTTGTTTGGTGTGGATTCACAGTGTGGTGTATATTTCTAAAAATGTTAAAGGTTTTTATACTGGCACCCTCAGTGTAACCTGTATCGCTGAAGATCAAGTATGCGTTGCATTCACTTCTGTGTGCGTGCCAAAGCTGCACCTATTATGTAACTGGGCCAGCACTCGTTGGACTGGACGAAGAGGGGATGTTACAATTCTCGGGAGGGGCACTGTAATTTGGGAGTCTCACGGGAGGTTTGGCAAGTATGAGAATTAGCGGTGTTACCGCGGCACCGCCGCTCTATATAATCAGAGAGCCATCTCTAATGTTAATTTGATATCTCCTCACGGGCCAAGTGAAATTACACGGTGGGCCAATTTTGGCCCGCGTGCCAGAGTTTTACACCCATGCTATAGTATATTGACATTAAGGACATTATAGTCATTCAACAAAACATTATGTAACATTATAAAAAACCCAAATTAACAATAAAATGCAAAAAATAAGTAACAGGATTGTGATGATTTTAAATCCTTGCTTAAAACTGCAGACCATTTTTTAAAAAACATTTGTTCATTGGATTTTTTACATAGAGTCCAGAAATACAATTAAACACATGTCAAATGTTGTAAATTACAGTCCATTTTTTCAGGCAATCATATGTTCCACTTTCTGGGGAGGCAAACTGCAGAGATTCAGTGCAATGACACATTTGCAGATCATCATTCAAGTTATTATTATTCATATTATTCATTTTAGACAGACAGTGACAAATTCTGTGAGGAGCAAACGGGCTTGATAATAAGTAAGATATGGCAATGCTGGTGCATCATTATATTATATTGCTTATTGCTTTTTTCTTAATCTTGCCTTTTGTGTGGGGAAAAAAAGAAGCGATATGTCATAGTCAGATAGTCAACCAGTGACACTAACCTGTCACTCTCAATGAAAACACACTTTAAACCCTGACAAGTCACACTTTAACGCGCTCGAACACCTTCCAATCGGACGATACGCCACATCCTAAAAGCGCTCACGTCCCCGCCTGCAGGTTTTCTAAGTCGGCTGACGTCGTTCGGGGAAACCACATGTCTCAGTCCAGTGATCCCGAACCGTTTAAGAGCAGTGTCTCGCCTTCTGTTGGAGATGCTCTCATAGTTTTCAATGAAATCCCCTCTGACCTCAATGCATTAGGCAGCCACGTTGCGCTGCTAGAATGGTGTGTGTGTGTTTGTGTGATTTTTTTTTTTTTACTACCGCATTTGTACGTGCACTCGCATGTTTTCTGCATCGGGTGCAAACACATCCAGTTTCTCCCTGTGTTCACTTCCACTTAAAGTCAAGGCGTGTTGCCATGGCGACTCCAGCCAACGTACCACTCGTAGTCAACAATAGTCTTTTTACTGCATACTGTATCTTATGGCTATTACAAACATACAGTTGCGGTCAGAAGTGTGCATATCTTCATCATTGGAATCAATATCGGTCCCTTAATGATTTATTTGAGTGGGTTGAAATTACTGTATACACTTATTTTTTTGTTTATTAAATTTTATTTTTTAATTTAAAGAGGAACCGCACTTTTGGGGGGAATTTTGTCTATAATTCACAATCCCTATGAGAGACAATAACACATGTCTTTTTTAATGCATTCTAACTTGTAAATAAATGTCTGCGTACAATGGAGCCAATGGGAGCCATGACGTCATTGCGTCTATTGGGTTTATTCCGACCATAAACCCAATAAATACGCATCCAAAAAGTGCCAACAATGCACCATTTACATTTTGTGACCTGAATATTAAACAAGCATTAGCGATATTGTTATTATAAGCCCAAACTTTACGGACCGGAGATGGCGAGAAAGACATGCGGAAGATAGTGGTTTGCAGTGCACCCATCCTTTTTTTTAACCCTTCGCGAGGATTATTCTTCATCTAAACGGGAATATATCAACATCCTAACAGCCGGCATCCCAGTGACAGCAGACATTGCACAGTAAATAATTTTTAATATATTTGTTGGCTCTCCTGAAGTCTGCAGTGGTCATAATCAGTGATGTTGTCAAAGGAAAAAGTGAACGCTGTGATGCGTCTATGAAATAATGCACCGCTGTATGCTTAAAATGAGCAAAATACGTAAATATTACATGTTTTTATGAATGTGCCTGTTACTACATTACATACTGTACGTGTATATAAAACCTCGATGAAAGTATTTGGATGATTTTTTAAGCACTTTATAGGCAGAATAGAGCGACTCCTGTAGGCTGCATTGTAAGCAGACTTTGACTTGCAAATTGTTTTACTAATTAGATTACATTTAAAAAAAAAAGGAAAACCATATGTGTGCTTGTATTACATAAGGATTGTGAATAATTTCTAAATTTCAAAGAAATTGCAGTTCCCCTTTACTGGGTCAACATTATACACATAAATTCAAATAAACCCCCACTAATATTTGATTACATGTCCTTTAGCAAGATCAAATGCTTTTTGCAGGCATCAACAATCTTCTGGCATAATTCATGCTGGATTTTTCGCCGTCCTTGTCAGAGTTCATTTGCTGGTGCTCCAGATTAAATTGTGGCAGGTCGCCACAAATAAATGAATATGGTGAAAACACTGTATTTGAGCCAGTAGGTGTAATTCTGACCGTGTATTTAGTTGGTCGGTGCCTACATCCATCTTAATACTAGTGTTTATTAGGTATGTAATGGTGTCGTAGATATCGCGGTTACAATATCTTCACAATAACGCCGTGACGTGTGACAGTATCAAACAAAAACTTGGTGAGTGTATTTTTTCTGGCCCTTGGTCAGTCTGAAAAAAGAGGAAGCATGCGGGAGAAATGTGTTCATAGTAGAAAAGAGGATTATGTTTTCAGAAATTTTCTGTAAATTTCATCAAAATCCCTCCATACCTTTTTGAGTATTCTTGCTAACAAATACACTAACAAACCCTGGCCAAAACATAACCTCTTTGGCGGAGGTAATTAAGTCTGCATACTGCAAAGCAAAGCACGCCACCTTCGTTCCAAACGTTTCCAAGCCAACACAGAGCCGATCACTGCACAGAGGGAAAGCTACTATATGCTACTTGACAAACCATCACCCAGGATGTATATTTGAAGCTAAACATCAATTTGTGAGGTATTTATTTTATTAAAAGTTAAATTGTCAGTTAACATTTCTGTGAAACATTCTTTTCCAAATTGATACTAAAAATGTCCACTGTAGAAGATACTGCTTCTCAGAAAGTACAAATTGAAAGACACTAAAGTGAACATTGTTGTCACTTTAAAGACACTCAACTGTAAGTTTTTTATATTTGCTTGAAACAGTGGATGTTCCTGGTTAATTATTTGCACATAAAATACATGTTTGTTGTAATAAATATGATTCAAACATTTGAGCATTATGTTTGTGTTTATGCTAAACATTCCTGCCACTTTATTTTGCACACTAACATTTATACCAATTGTTTTTTTGGTTTTTTTTGGCAATACCACAGTAATATCGTAGCTTTGCTTATAATGAGATTGTTTTATATTATTACATCCCTACTGTTTATCTTACTGTAAATACTGTTTGTTACCTTTTGCGTGTTCGCAGCAGTTGATTGACATCAATGTTAAAGGAGAGTGCCAGAGTCAGCCTTACTCATAATGGATTGAATACCTCCACTAAGTGGGCACTCGCTAGCATGGCTTCACTAGACCTCAGCTAATGTCGGAAAGCTTTGTCCTTGCGCAGGAAAACAGGAAGTCTGTTTGAAAGCATCAGCGTAGATGGATACTAGTAGCACTCTGGTCGAGTAGAAGGTTGCTTTGGCTTCGGTTGTGCTTTCCTCGTCAACTGCATGCAGCCTTTTAGAACTAATGAGAGGAGTTTTAGTCTGGTCTATCGAACCATTTCAAGTCCATGCAGAAAGATGGGAGTGTATCTCTAAGTCTATCGGAGCATCTCAAACGTAAAGCTTCTGTGTGTTACTGTTTGTGTTTGCTCATTCAAATTGCTTAAAAACTTGTTTGAAGCAAGCAAAGTGAGTCACTCTCTGGCTCCCTCCTCAGGCAGCTGCTGGAGCTGCTGGAACTCCTGTTTGACAAGTTCAAGGCGGTGGCCCAGGCCCACAGCGTGGTGCTGGCCCACCTGCAGCGGATCGCCGTGCAGTGCCCCGGTGGCGCCCACGAGGAGGGCATCAAGCTGTACGAGCAGGCCGACGTGTCCGCCAAGATCCAGACGGTGCTGCAGGTCAGACGCGACTCGGGAATATTTAAGAGTTGTCAGGAGCAAAGGTGGAGTCAAATATGAACTAAAGTGGCACTGCTCCTAGGCCAATTCACAATATTTCCTAATAACATTTGAAGAATACATAGTTAATTTATTTATTAATAGTAATTATAGCACTATTTGAGATTAGTTAATAGTATTACTGTACGTGCCATCCATCCATCCATTTTCTACCGCTTGTGCTGGATCCTATCTCAGCTGCATTCAGGTGGAAGGCGGGGTACACCCTGGACAAGTCGCCACCTCATCACAGGGCCAACACAGATAGACTGACAACATTCACACTCACATTCACACATTAGGGCCAATTTAGTGTTGCCAGTCAACCTATCCCCAGGTGCATGTTTTTGGGGGTGGGAGGAAGCTGGAGTACTCGGAGGGAACCCACGCAGTCACGGGGAGAACATGCAAACTCCACTCAGAAAGATCCCGAGATTGAACCCAGGAACTACGTATTATGAGGCACATGCACTAACCCCTGTTGCACTGTGCTGCCCACTGTACGTGCCTAATTGTTTAAATATGTTAATGTTAAACTATGCCTGGCCTACCCTCAAGCGTTTTTGTTTTGTATCCGCCGCCATGACCGAACTCAACGTAATAATCAGTAAAGAGAGAAGGGCTAAAGTTGACACTCTTAAGATGGTGCTCAATCTGTAAGCAATTGCAGGCAAAAAAAAGAAATTAATAAAGTGAGTATTTGCTTGTATTAATTTGAGGTTCTCTAATTGGTAGAAATTTATGCAGCTTTCTTGCTGATTTAGCAGATGTTGCACTGACCTATGGCAAATCTCAGAGGGGAATGTGTGGCAATTGCTGCTTGAAATGTGTGTGTGTGTGTGTGCGTGTGCGCGCGCCCCCGCCTGAGCTTGTGGGCGTGTGTATGCGTTCGTGCGCGTGGGTGTCCCCTAATTGGGGAGTTGTCCTTGTTTTTTTGTTTTTTTGTTATTCCTACATATGTTTCATTGTTGTTGCGAACAAACCCCTTTTCAAAAAGATAGTTTTTGTACTGCAGCCAATAACCTAGTATTGTTTGGGTGCATAAAGTGTGTGCTTTACTGTCTCTGCAATGTGCATCATCTTGTTGTTGTTTTTTCATTTAATTCCTTCCTTGTTTGCATATCCCACATCCTGCATTCTATCTCTTTCCTCACATCCTGCTCCTTGTCATTTCCTTAAAGGGGCCCTATGATGATTTTAATCTACTTTTAAAACACTTCCTTATGGTCTAGATAATATGTATTGAAAATGCTAAACACATTAAAATTAGCATACATTTTGCTGCACAGTCATCTTCATTAATCTTTTTTTTTTTTTGTCTGCCTGTAAGATGTTCTTGTGTGGCATCGTTCCCAGGATGCAAAGGAAGCCACGCCCTACTTTCTCCAAAACTATTGAAATGTATATTTGAAAATGTACACTGTTGACATATCTTGAAGTTGTCAGCGCTACATTTTTTCCAGAAACGGTCAAAAATAAACTTAGTAAAGATTATATGGATTCACTCGGTCACAACAATAGGTACACCTGCACACGTTCCAATCAATTCAGACTCTCCATACAATTTTTTATTATTAGCAGCATATTTTTTTCACTGTAAGTCACACGTTAATGTTATTATCCACATGCTAAGATTGGCGCTGTAACCTCCCCACATAGCCTGACTGCAAGACCTCGTGGGTAGAGGCATCTAAAACGCCATGCAAGCTAACGCCCAATGCATGAACCTTATGATATGACAGTTAAGATTTTTTTCAACACAAGTATTTTAATTGTAGCATTTATAAGTCAGAAGAGACGAAAATCATCATTAGAGTAATTTTTCAGGACTGACTACAAACCCTGTTTCCATATGAGTTGGGAAATTGTGTTAGATGTAAATATAAACGGAATATAATGATTTGCAAATCATTTTCAACCCATATTCAGTTGAATATGCTACAAAGACAACATACTTGATGTTAAAACTGATAAACATTTTTTTTTTGCAAATAATCATTAACTTTAGAATTTGATGCCAGCAACACGTGACAAAGAAGCTGGGAAAGGTGGCAATAAATACTGATAAAGTTGAGGAATGCTCATCAAACACTTATTTGGAACATCCCACAGATGAACCGGCAAATTGGGAACAGGTAGGTGCCATGATTGGGTATAAAAGTAGATTCCATGAAATGCTCAGTCATTCACAAACAAGGATGGGGTGAGGGTCACCACTTTGTCAACAAATGCATGAGCAAATTGTTGAACAGTTTAAGAAAAACCTTTCTCAACCAGCTATTGCAATAAATTTAGGGATTTCTCCATCTACGGTCCGTAATATCATCAAAAGGTTAAAAAAATCTGGGGAAATCAGTGCACGTAAGCAGCTAAGCCCGTGACCTTCGATCCCTCAGGCTGTACTGCATCAACAAGCGACATCAGTGTGTAAAGGATATCACCACATGGGCTCAGGAACACTTCAGAAACCCACTGTCAGTAACTACAGGCGGTCGCTACATCTGTAAGTGCAAGTTAAAACTCTCCTATGCAAGGTGAAAACCTTTTATCAACAACACCCAGAAACGCCGTCGGCTTCGCTGGGCCTGAGCTCATCTAAGATAGACTGATACAAAGTGGAAAAGTGTTCTGTGGTCTGATAGGCCACATTTCAAATTGTTTTTGGAAACTGTGGACGTCGTGTCCTCCGGACCAAAGAGGAAAAGAACCATCCGGATTGTTATAGGCGCAAAGTTGAAAAGCCAGCATCTGTGATGGTATGGGGGTGTATTAGTGCCCAAGACATGGGTAACTTACACATCTGGGAAGGCGCCATTAATGCTGAAAGGTACATAAAGGTTTTGGAGCAACATATGTTGCCATCCAAGCAACGTTACCATGGACGCCCCTGCTTATTTCAGCAAGACAATGTCAAGCCACTTGTTACATCAACGTGGCTTCATAGTCAAAGAGTGCGGGTACTAGACTGGCCTGCCTGTAGTCCAGACCCGTCTACCATTGAAAATATGTGGCGCATTATGAAGCCTAAAATACCACAACGGAGACCCCCGGACTGTTGAACAACTTAAGCTGTACATCAAGCAAGAATGGGAAAGAATTCCACCTGAGAAGCTTAAAAAATGTGTCTCCTCAGTTCCCAAACGTTTACTGAGTGTTGTTAAAAGGAAAGGCCATGTAACACAGTGGTGAACATGCCATTTCCCAACTACTTTGGCATGTGTTGCAGCCATGAAATTCTAAGTTAATTATTATTTGCAAAAAAAAAATGAAGTTTATGTGTTTGAACATCAAATATCTTGTCTTTGTAGTGCATTCAATTGATTATGGGTTGAAAATGATTTGCAAATCATTGTATTCCGTTTATATTTACATCTAACACAATTTCCCAACTCATATGGAAACGGGGTTTGTATTTGTATCATAAAACCAGACTTTTACATTTCTAAACTTGGTCCTTCATAGCTATTATTACCTCCAACAGGAGGTAATATCATTGTTTGGCTCTGTTTGTTTGTTAGTTAGCAATATAACTAAAAAACTTTTTTGCAGACTTTGATGAAACTTTTATGAAATGTCTAAAATGGGATAAGGATCAAGTAATTACATGTTGTGTCTGATTCAGGATTGTTTTACTGTTGAAAGATAGGGCTTGGCAGAAGTCTGCACTCATATTTGTCAAATGTTCATAATTGTCCACAAAGTTGCAAGAAGTGAGGTAAAATAAACTTGCAAGATGAAAAAAAGATGTCCGTGTTGTTGACACACGACGGAGCTTGTGAGTGCTGTCGCTACCTGGCAGTAGGGCTGTCTTTGACTAAGGATTTTCAAACTCGCATATTATTGGTTCGATGTTGCTCACAGTCAAATATGATCGTCGGATTGTTGTTTTTGTCTTTTCAAATAGCACAGCAAATTGATATCTCCACAGTTTCCACTGCAAAAAAAAAGGCAAAAACACAGAGAATGGATGGTTCGGTGAGAGGTCTGACTGTTTATGAGGCCATGAATGTGACAGGCTGAGTCCTGACTGTGTGTAGGTGCTGCCAGAGAAGGATGGCTGCGTGCATAGTGGACAGTTTGGTTTGGTAGTGATGTTTCAGGATCATTGCGGCAGACCGTAAAACCTGTTTTGTTTTTGCAGTGATCCTTCCAAAGTGCGTTCGGAGGTTACAATGCTTTTTGATGGGGGATGAGCCCACATCAGCCCCTGGTGTTGTATTTGTCTCTGAGCGAGGGCGAACATGTAGCACCCAATTTTTGTGGCTGTCTAATTTTATTTGTGGTGTGCCGCCACAAATAAATGATTGTGTGAGAAACCGTATGCTCGCCAAAGTTAAATGGCCTAAGCTCCACACCACTGCAAAGGTTTGAAGCTTTTAGCATAATTTGGCTAACATACCAACAAAATATTCCCTCTTGCATTTGCACATACAGTCGCGATCAAAAGTTTACATACACTTGTAAAGAACATAATGTCATGGCTGTCTTGAGTTTCCAATACTTTCCACAACTCTTATTTTTTTGTGATAGTATGATTGGAGCACATACCTGTTGGTCACAAAAAACATTCATGAAGTTTGGTTCTTTTATGAATTTATTATGGGTCTACTGAAAATGTGACCAAATCTGCTGGGTCAAAAGTATACATACAGCAATGTTAATATTTGTTTACATGTCCCTTGGCAAGTTTCACTGCAATAAAGCGCTTTTGGTAGCCATCCACAAGCTTCTGGCAAGCTTCTGGTTGAATTTTTGACCGCTCCTCTTGACAAAATTGGTACAGTTCAGCTAAATTTGCTGGTTTTCTGACATGGACTTGTTTCTTCAGCATTGTCCACATGTTTAAGTCAGGACTTTGGGAAGGCCATTCTAAAACCTTAATTCTAGCCTGATTTAGCCATTCCTTTACCACTTTTGATGTGTGTTTGGGGTCATCGTCCTGTTGGAACACCAAACTGCGCCCAAGACCCAACATCCGGGCTGATGATTTTAGGTTGTCCTGAAGAATTTGGAGGTAATCCTCCTTTTTCATTGTCCCATTTAAAGCACCAGTTCCACTGGCAGCAAAACAGGCCCAGAGCATAATACTACCACCACCATGCTTGACGGTAGGGGTGGTGTTCCTGGGATCAAAGGCCTCACCTTTTCTCCTCCAAACATATTGCTGGGTATTGTGGCCAAAGAAGCTCAATTTTTGTTTCATCTGACCGCAGAACTTTCCTCCAGAAGGTCTTATCTTTGTCCATGTGATGTCCGAGGAGTGTGGCTGAGATGGTGGAGCGGTCGTCCAGAAACTTCCTGGTACGAATTCAGCTTTTGCCATTCTAGCCACTGCCGTTGTGTCTTTGGGCAAACCCCGCCTTGCTTCCAGTGTCGCCCACACTAGTGTATGAATGTGAACGCATGTTTGGTGGTATGCGCAATTTGGCAGCCCGAAGTCAGTCCACCCTGACTGTCTGGGGAATAGGGTTATGTTCATCAGATATTCCATCAAAACTAAGGGTGTACTCATACTATTCGTGCAGTGTTTGACTTGGACACATTTGCGCTTCAGTCCATTTTCTTGCGCCATCACTTGTACACTTTCCCCGACTTTGTGCATTATTTTGAGTCATTCTGATTCTACTGCCTATTCGGCTCAGATGGTAGTGCAGCCGATCAGAAACTTGAGAGTTGGGTATGGTACTTCACCCACCTTGCTCCCGGTGCCACTCACACTCACACTGTATGAATGTGAATGAATGTTTGGTGGTGGTCGGAGAGACCGTAGGTGCAAATTGGCAGGGCAGCTGTGGCTACAAATAGAGCTTACCACCATCAATGTGTGAATGTGGAGTGAATAAATGATGGGTTTTCAGTTGTCACTGTTAAGCGCTTTGAGTGTCTAGAAAAGTGCTCTTTGAATCTAATCCATTATTTCTTGTTAAATACAGTATGTGCTTCATCTCCTCTGACTATTGCGCTTATTCTTTTCAAAGTTGTGCTTCTCAAATAGATGATTTTCAAGATTATGCAGAAGCATCAAGTGTGAATTTCTTGGATGTGGTCTCCACTTTGATAAGTCCTCCTCAGATCTTCCACAGCTGTGATTTCTCTTTTCTTCTGGGATATCTTTTTGACACATTGCTCCGGTTTCTTTCCGTCAGAACTTCTTGTTATTTGAATCTCCCTGGTAAAATGATTATTTAATGTTGATGAAATAAATCAACAGAGGGCTTTGTGTTGACTTGTAAAAAAAACAAAAAACAAAAAAAACACACACTCAAGTACATCACTGGCCTCAGCTCGTCATCCGAGTAAGAAGGAAGCAAATTGAACTGCCAGGCGAGCGCCATCAGAAGACAATGATCTTCTTTTAATTAGATATGAGGAGAAACGTTGCTGCCTTGTACCCGTCCAACATTTTAATCACAATGTGTCACATTCATTTTGCTCTTATTTACATTTTACACTAGCTGCATTCTCTCCATCATGTCTCTTTCCCTTCTTCCACCCTGTCGACATCTGCTACATCAAACCCGCCAGAGACTTCATCAACAATCTATGTTTTTGCGGAGTTGTGGAAAGAATCTCTTGTCGGTGAGTGCTGCAACGTTATCGACAACATTGAAGCCTGTAAACACCAGAATCTTGTAATTTAGGCTGCTGTTAGCATGGATCGCTAACACCTGTAGTTTTGTTGAAACAATCGTCTTGTATTCTGCAAATGCATGAGAACAAACACGCAAAATGGATTGCTTTGCTATTTTGCTCTTTTAAAGGGAAACTGCACTTAAAAATTGCCTATCGTTCACAATCATTATGAAAGACACGACAATGAATTTATTTATTTGAAATTTTTTTGCATTCTAAATAATAAATACATGCGATAAAAACTTTGCTTACATCTTAGCCTATGAGAAAACATTCAAACACTTCCATTGAGGCGTTATGTACATGATGTAAGCATATATGTAACGTAGTAACAGGCACATTTATAATAATATGTTGTATTTACATAATCTGATCATTGTAAGCATACGCGGTGCATTCATTTAAAAAACGCATCACATTTGCTTTTTTTTTTCTTCATCACTGGTTATTACTCACTGCAGACTTCATGAGAACCAACAAACATAATAAAACGTCACCAACTGTATAAGGTCTGCTGTCATTAGGATGCCGACTGCTAGGATGTTCATATATTCCCATTTAGGTGAAGAATGACCATAATGCTCACAAACAAACGGGGGGCAGGGATCAAACGTGCAAATGCACTGAAACTGTTATTTAGGTGCGTGACTTTGGAGGACATTTGAGGAGGAAATGTGTGTTACAAACGTTTGTGTGGTGGTTCTTTCCTATTTGTGCTTATTCCAAGCTGAGCTGCCTACGCATAGCAGCGGCAGCTGAAGTGAAAGTGACAGCATTTACGATGATCAGCTGAATAAAAAAATACCGATTGCCGTCCCAGCAGGCACAAGAAAATAATGCAACAATGATTATACATACATGTCCTTTAAAATTGACTTTGAAAAAATGTTGCAAAATAATTGTATTTGTAAATTGAGACAATGTTGATGTCCAACGTTGGATCCACGTTGGTTGAGAAGTGACCAAATTTTAAAGGTCAAATCAACATCACAACCTGACTTTGAATAAATGTCATCAAAAAGCGTGTTGTATTAACATTGTATTTGTGTTGTAGAATATTGGTTGGGAAATTACCAAAAATCAATGGTCAAATCAATGTCAGAACCCAACATTGATTAAACGTCATCAAAAAGCATGTTGTTTGAGTTGCTGAACGTCAGGACCTCATTCAACAAGTTCTCAATGTTGTTTTAATGTCTTGTGCCTGCTGGGGTATCATTTGTCTCGAATCTTAACAGTCCTCCTCGACTGACCCAATTAGGAACTGGTAGCAAAAAATACCTGTACTCGGTGTACATTCCTAATTTAGGGCCAAATCAAAAGTCAGAGAAACTCATATGTTTCTCTCCAGCACTGACATTGCATTTGTATTGATCCACTCTTTCGTATTTTTCGTTATAAATCAGTAAACTTTATTTTCTGTTTCCTGAGTATCATTTTGATTACACAGCAAATAAGAATATGGGTGCGACAACTTTGTAAAAAGTGTTTTATTAGACTCAAAATATTTTATAAAAAAAAAATTTAATGAATAAAAAGTAAATTAACAATAACAAGATGTAATATTTTCATATGTATTTTGAAGAAAAAGACGTATATTTAATAAAGAAAACAATGTTTTTTGTAAACTCTCCTTGTCTTTTTTTCTCATCGCAGTCCAGTTAATTGCCTCCAAAGTTCACTTTGTCAGCGGTTAATGCAATTTAAGTAGGGTCGCAGCCCTCCTCCCTTCATCAGTGCAGCGTTGGCATTTCATTAAGTTCTGTTTGGGGGCTGCAAGCGGGTGTTTCGCCCCATCAGCTCATCATTAGTAATTAATGCAGTGATGGGATTAGCCACCGCATGATGCTAGTAGCAAGTAGTGTCACACAGCCTTAAGCTATTGTTTACTTTAGTACGCAATTCTCATGTTGCCTTTCCTTGTGTAAACGGATGGTCTCATGTAACGGCTTTTCCCAAGCATGGCAATGGGTTTGCTCTCTGCAGCCTTAATTACATCATTACGGCCAGGATGGATCTCCATCTGCCCGGCCATTACTCCGTGTCCCATTCTGGGAGCCGACCCACATCGCGCCTCCGAATTAGACACAAGGCTAAATGGCGCTCGCTAAATTATGGAGCCATTTGATACGGGGTGCAGGGCGCTATTTCGGAGCATATGTACCGCACACCGGGCGAGAAATTAAGACGAGCGAGGAAGAAAATAGAAAGATGAGGCGCAAAAGCGATTTTGAAAAATGAGAGTGAGTGAGCAAGAGGATAGAATGATGGAGTGGAGGAAGTTCACTTTTCTCTGTGCTGGCCGGCTTGGTGATGGTCTCGTCCTATTGTTAGAAGTTGATAAGATTTTTATGAAGCATGATCACACATTGATTGATTTGGCCATGGATCATTGTCCAAATATACCACACAACTCTACTCATAACGTGCACAGAGGTCTTTTTCTGTTGGAAAGATTTGGGTTGATTGAGATGCATTGCAATGACGGACGTGTTAATCCATTAATTCATTCATGGGTTGATAACTTTGCTTTCCCTAAATCCTAATTCCTTGAGACACTTCTGTAGCCACATTCCCAGTGCACAAAAAATTTAGGAACCCTAACCTCAACCCCATCAAACACCTTTGGGATACACTACAAGGGACATTGGGTTCCAGTATTACTTGTAGGAGCTGCTACTAAGGTCTCTTGTAGTTTGTTGATCATGTTTTGTTGCTGTCCAGGTGCTGCTCATGGAGTATCTGGACGTGAAGAACAGTCGCAGCTCCACAGAGCCATCGGCGCAGCACGCCTACGCCAGCACGGGCAGCGAGTTTGCTGCCTTCTTCGCCAAGAAGAAGCCGCAGCGTGCAAAGCAGTCACTCTTCAAGTAAGAACCCACGCTTGAAAGTGCCCCGTATTGTACAAAACTGACTTTTTAATGACCTTATTAGTAAGGGTGTCCTGATCCGATACAGATATTGGATATTGGTCAGCAAAAAAAACAAAAACAAGTATTGGATTGCAGCTAAAATCTCTGATATAAGCTCCTACCTGAGCTGTCCTGCAAGCGCGTTTACTTTTGCAAAGCTGGAAAGCCTGTCAACATCTAAATGTCCTCCGATAAGCGTGAATCTTTTCTACTATTTTAGTCAGGTCATTTACAAACTTAAATTTAGACAAACTTCAATGGTCCACCAGGGAAATTGTTAAAATGTAAACATGGTAGGCTATAGGCTACTAGGAGATAGCACCTACACAACAGCTAAGCACACAATAGCAAACAAGCTATACAAACGTATACCGGTACATAATACGTTTTCTTCCTTGCACTATATTGCAGTCTAAAACAGCACATTTTTCAATACAAACAAGTACCAAATAATTATAGTTGCATATTACTTACAAATACAATGTCTGTCAAGTCAGAAGCGTATTAGAAAGTATCCAGTAACAAACGTGTCCGCATCATTCAACTTACTGCGTCATGAGCTTAACTTTATGAATTATTGTGATCCTAGGTGTCGCCAAAAATAATTACCAGTCCACTTAAATTTGAAGACAGCATACAGTAAGTCCATTCCAGACGGTCAATACTAAATAGGTTTTTCATACCTGTCATTGGACTAATTTTACTTCATCAAACATTTTTCTAACTTCCACACTACAAAATAAAAAAGCCTGTATGATTCCTGCTAATATCTTGTCGTATTAATATCTGCATCGGCCAATACTCAAGGCTCCTATATCGGTATCATATAGGAAGTGAAAAAGTTGTGTTGGGGCACCCCTACTTATAAGTAATATACTGTATGTCCCAAAAGCCTGTTTATGACCACTCAACATAAGGCAATATTCATCGTCTCTTTATAGTATACTGTTGGCATTACAGCAATTTAACTCACGTAGCTAACATTTGTGTCTTATTTTCCTACTCCTTAATGTTTACATTGTTGTATGTAATATATATGGAATTTAATATGTAAAAGTGCGGAGTTACATTGTACACAGTGATACCTCGGTTTTCGTACACTCTAAAAAAATGTTTGCATGCTGTCTTGATTATTGTACGGCATTTCTAAAAAGTAGGTAAAACACACTATAGGGCTTCTTAGAGACACAACGTGGACAAACACAGCTCATCAGCATTCAACCTACAGACACCCAAACAGATTGTTTCCAGCAGAGCTTATCAAAAACACTTTTATATTGTCTAAATTCCACCATCAAAGCTTCCAATACATAAACTTGACAAATGTCTCTCCTTTTCTTGTAGGTTTGAATCTTCTTCCCATGCCATCAGCATGAGTGCCTACCTGAGGGAGCAGAGACGAGAACTCTACAGCAAAAGCGGAGAATTGCAAGGTAAGGTGGCTGATTCGGATGCAGAGAGGATAGCCAGCTTTAGGTGTCGCTATAAGGGGGAAAAGGTGGGAAAATGTGACTTATTTGGGACTATTCATCAGTTAAAAGCAGGACATTTATGACTGAAAAGCCAAACGACTCACTTAGTGTTTGGAATTGGACTCCCTTCTCTGTACATAAAGGGGCAGATGGATAGGAGGGTGTGATGCAGGTCAAGATGGAACACTCTGGCAGGGAAATAAAGAGATAGCAGTGTGACTTTGCAGAATGCACCTATTTAAGAGGCATTTAAACACACGCACGCACGCACGCACGCACGCACGCACCTAGTAAATGTATACACACACACATGCAGAGCGGTGAGTGAGCTGCACAGTCAGACTCCGGAGAATCAAAGCTCTATCTTCCCACTCTGGCTCTTTTTGTCTGTGACCTTGAGGTTTCACTCTGCACCATGCTTGTCTGCAACCACTCCTTACTTTCTCACAAACCCAGGCCCCCTGTGGACAAGATTGGGTAAACATAAAAAAAAGCCCAGAAAGGTGCAGGAAAGCTCTTTATTCTGTACACCATAAGAAGGCGCTAAAAAGAACACTCAACAGCTATAATTTGTGAGTTTATGGGCTGAAACATTTTAGTTTTTCTGCATTGGCACAATTATTGACCTAATATGATGATGTTTGACTAAGAATGACGAATCATAACTTGGAAAGAAAAATATACTGATTTAACACAAAACTGTCTGTCAAAATCCTGCAATATTAAAATTCTGTTGTACCTCGGTTTTCAACAAAAACATTCGCCAAACGTTTTCTCTCGTTTTCAGCCAACCAAATGTGCTTAACAAACTAGCCCGTTTGGCCGCGTGTCATTCCACAGAATCGAGCGCGCAAAAAATCCCAAGTGTTGGTGACTCAGTGTCTGAGCTTTTTTATTGAGTATGACTGCAAATTAGGCCACCGTGGGGCTAAAGGAAGTTGCGAGTGCCAGGACTTTGATATAGAAGGTGAGGAACATTATTTAATAAAAAAAAAAACCTCCCACACTACAAAGTTAGGTTCTGCGGAGCTTTCCCTTCCCCTCCTCCCTAATCACTGTCTTCATCAACAGGAGTCAATAATGAAGGTAAAAGTGATGTTTAATTTAATTGGCTTATTATATATATATTTCACATTGTTGTACATGCAGAAAACTGTGAAATCTGTATAAAGGATGAATTAAAGCGCTAAATGTACACGACGAGGCAGCATGATGGAAGAGGGGTTAGTGTGTCTGCCTCACAATACAAAGTTCCTGGGTTTGATCCTGCGCTCGGGATCTTTCTGTGTAGAGTTTGCATGTTCTCTCCGTGACTGCGTGGGTTCCCTCCGGGTACTACGGCTTCCTCCCACCTCCAAAGACATGCACCTGGGGATAGGTTGATTGGCAACACTAAATGGGCCCTAGTGTGTGAATGTGAGTGTGAATGTTGTCTGTCTATCTGTGTTGGCCCTGCGATGAGGTGGCGACTTGTCCAGGGTGTACTGCGCCTACCGCCCAAATGCAACTGAGATAGACTCCAGCGACCCTGAAAGGGACAAGCGCTAGAAAATGGATGGATGGATGGATGTACACGACTGCTATTGTGATCACTCAATCAATATTTTTTTTTGTATAGCCCTTAATCACAAGTGTCTCTAAGGGCTTCACAAACTCACAACAACGTCCCATGATCTAAACCCACATGTGATGGTAGAGTGTTCGTTTTGCCACACAATACTTAAATGCTAACAAGAGGGGGATTCAATTATAAATACTGCATTGACAGAGGTGTTGCTTCTTTGACTCTTAAAAGCTGTTTTTTACACAACAACAGAGCAAAACCGTTTTTGCCGTCTTGGCACCACCGCTCAGACTAGATCTGACCAATCTCAGTCCATTACCATGAACTGATGAAGTCTGCTTGGATGAGATGGGAATTTTTTGTAATTATTATCTATTAAATGTGTGTTATGTTAAAATGTTTGAATGTCTGGAAGGGATTATTTGGATTACATTTTGTTACTTTTACATTAGGTAATTTTGCTTGGTATTTATCAGTCTTGGATTGGATTGCTAATGAAAACCGAGGTAGCACTGTACTAAGATAGACCTAGAAGGGCTGATTTGCTGTACAATACAAGAAATAGGTTGCAATGTAGTCAATGAAACTCATTTATACAGTCAGTGCGTCCCCTCCCTTGCTGCTATGCAGAAAACAAGCACAGCAGTGATCAACTGTGGATAAAGGAAAACCCCCAAATGGTCTTGAAATAACAGCTACCGCTTTTTCATATTTCATCTGTCTGCACCTTCAGAAAGAAGGAGCAGTGTGGAATCTTTTTTTTTTTTGACTGGCTGAATGCCTTGGAGCGTTCATAAGAAGATGAGATTTCTCTGAGCTTTCATTTCACCTGTCACAATGCGCCGTCCTGCCTGCCTGCCTGGGCTTCAGCCTTTTCAATGGCTGCAAAGAGATTGAAGGAGTAAGAAATCATTTAGAAAGAGAAATAAGTCCACTGTGATTGGTTGGCGGATGGCAGGACGGTGGGAAGCAAGGGGAGGGAAGGTTAAAAGTCATTGTTTTCCATCAGGGTCCAGCGAAGAAGCCATTAAGAGATTTGGGAGGAGAGAAATTAGAAGAAAAAAACATGCATTGAAAGAGACTTCATCCTGAATCAAATGAAGTTGGGGGCCAAGGCGCGTGGAATGAGAGATGGAGTTGATGAGTTCTTGTGGAGACAGGATTTAGTCGTCTACTTCGAGCTTAGTCATGTGTGCTTGTACCTACAAGACTTATTTGAAGTCAGGAGCTTACCAACATGCACTACACTTGTAGGAAATAGTTTTACAGAACACACCATTGCAGTGATTCCTTTTAATCTCAATGGACAAAAGCAGTGTTTCCTTCATGATCATCTCAAAGAATCAGAAGAAGTCAGGTGACAAAAATCATGGAGAAGTTTCTTCAGCAAAAAAGAAATATGACTAGAGTGGTGAGGTTATATTTTCATTTGTAATTTCATTGTATTGACATTTTATTCATTTTAGGAAACATTATTATTTATTCATTATCAATTAAATTAGAAAGTATGTATTTTAGCACTGCGTAATTGTATGTAAATGTACTTTTCATCAGTTCTTTATGAGTCCCTTCTTTTGCAGTATATTTCATTAATATCTATTTTGTAATCAGTCTGACCTAAGCCTTGTTCAGCATGTTGTTGTATGTGCTGATTTACGTGCTAAATAGATAATAATCTTTGTGATGAACACATGCTTTCATATCATTTGACAATGTTTATCCTGTTAAACTGAAGGTAAATTAGATATAAACATTTAATATGATTAAAATCAAGAGTAAGATTACTAATTCAGTGTTTCGGAAAAGTTGGGCCTCAGGGCCAATCAATAAGGTAAAGAAGCCCTGCTTTGGAGTAGTCAGTGTAGGCTAAAGCTTGTATAGCAGTATAGATTTCCTAACCCCTAAAACATCTTATTAGCTGGTGAGTGCGTACACGTAACAGTGAATGTGTCCAAAGTGTGTACTTTGGTATGAATAATTAGTGTGAGTGCCATTGTTATCAAGCACTGCCTTGATCCTCTTGGGCATGGTATTGAGGTTGTTACTGTAACCGTTTTCTACTTCTCTATGATGACATCAGTCCTCCACCTTCCTTCCTTCCACGTGAGGAGACTTCACAGGTGCTCAGGTGTGTTCAGGTCAGGAAGGAGACATAAAGTAACTTGGCCACTTCATCTCCTTCAGATTTCTCAGTGACGCACTTTATCATCTTGGATGTGTTTGGGCTTCTAATCATGTTGGAAAAACTGCTCTGTGTCCCAGTTTCTGCTGCAGAATCTCACAATTGGACACCATGAACCTCGTGCAGTCCCATACAATGACACTACAATTGAGGTCGACCGATTATCGGCGTATATCGTGGTTGGCCTTTTTTTTTTAGTATCTGTCTTTTAAAATTACAGTTTAAGCACTTTTCCACAGTATATCTCTTCTGCTTAGCTTTCAAAACTTTCATTTTTTTCCAGGAAATCCATTTTTTTCCTCCTTTCCCATTTGTCTTACCAGTTCTGTTTTTGTTTGTTTTGCTACTGCAAGATCTTCCCCCGTCCTAAGCACTCAGGGTTTGGGCTCATTAAAGGAGCGCGGCGAGTTTCACTCATGTGCTGTGATTCCATCAAATAACAACACGACAAAAGATGGATGGACATTAAGATGACAAAAAAGATGTCTCTGGATGGACATTACGATAACAGAAAATATATCTCCGTGAAAAATACAAACTTTGTGCAATTATATTGACAAATAGGAGATGTATTTAAGTAAAGAAGATGAAGCAGCATTCTCATAGATTCTGTAACATCTCGGAAGAAATTATGTCAGACAGATTGAAAAATGTCTCGCCTATAAGCTAAGTGAACGATCCCAAAATAGTTATTATTTAAATGTTCGCAATATTTAAGGGGTCCTCAAGAGGAAACCTTCAAATGTATTAAATCCATAAATTGCTATAAAGTTGTATAAAATTGAATAGATGGCAAGTTATTGTGATGTTGAGAAATCCCATATTTTTACCTGATTTCCCAATAGATTTCCCATACTTTGAAATGCAAATGTTGGCGCTTTTCTGATCCGCAGCATTAGACACATGTAATAAATAAATGATAAGTGGGTTGTACTTGTATAGCGCTTTTCTACCTTCAAGGTACTCAAAGCGCTTTGACACTACTTCCACATTTACCCATTCACACACATAATTCACACACTGATGGAGGGAGCTGCCATGCAAGGCGCTAACCAGCACCCATCAGGAGCAAGGGTGAAGTGTCTTGCTCAGGACACAACGGACATGACGAGGTTGGTACTAGGTGGGGATTGAACCAGGGACCCTCGGGTTGCGCACGGCCACTCTCCCACTGCGCGACGCCGTCTTGTTTATGAAATCCCCTGATGTTGTTTGGTGCTAAATTAATTACAACATTAGCGCCGCATTAAACATTATGTCACTACTGGTCCTCAAAAACAATGTTTACCGGTAAATGAAAACAACTTAAAGCCTTGTCCAACTGTTTGTTGACATATATACTATTAATGTTTAAATTACTTTTACTGCTAATGACTATCGGCTCTATATATCGGTTATTGACCTCCTTGACTACTAATAATCGATATCGGTATCGGCCCTGAAAAAACCCGATATCGGTCGACCTCTAAACTACAACCACCATGCTTGACCGTGGGCAGGACACAATGATCTTGTATTGTTTATTGACTTATTTTCAATGTGTAGTACTGCAATGTAAGCAGTAAACTGACTACTCTATAAATATGTTTTCAATAGTATCGTGGGGGCCAGCAATCGGAGGGTTGCTGGTTACTGGGGTTCAATCCCCACCTTCTACCATCCTAGTCATGTCCGTTGTGTCCTTTGGCAAGACACTTCACCCCTTGCTCCTGATGGCTGCTGGTTAGAGCCTTGCATGGCAGCTCCCGCCATCAGTGTGTGAATGTGTGTGTGAATGGGTAAATGTGGAAATACTGTCAAAGCGCTTTGAGTACCTTGAAGGTAGAAAAGCGCTATACAAGTATAACCCATTTATTTATTTATCATTTATCGTCCCTAGAGTGGATACAGGGCCACCCCTCCCCATACCCAGATCACGTGCTGTGCATGGGGGCCCCGAGATCCGTGGGCATGATAAGGCGCATGGAAAATGTTGATTGATTAATGACAGGGTGCTTTATATTACATTTTACTGCAAATATATTCCTAGCCCCTTGCTGCTTTGTCACTGGTAACATTATAATAGGGCTTGAAAGTGTGACATGGAAACGCAATGCATCATGGGTCTTACTGCATCGGAATAACATCTTTACATTGGGTTGAATGCAAGACTTTGTTTTGTCTTTTAACAAGTACCAAATGTGTCCGAACGTGCAACATAATCAACTGCCACAATGGTTGTCATGATCGCTTCACCTACTCAGTGGCCTAGTGGTTAGAGTGTCCGCCCTGAGATCGGTAGGTTGTGGGTTCAAACCCCGGCCGAGTCATACCAAAGACTATAAAAATGGGACCCATTACCTCCCTGCTTGGCACTCAGTATCAAGGGTTGGAATTGGGGGTTAAATCACCAAAAAATGATTCCCGGGCGCGGCCACCGCTTCTGCCCACTGCTCCCCTCACCTCCCAGGGGGTGATCAAGGGTGATGGGTCAAATGCAGAGAATAATTTCGCCACACCTAGTGTGTGTGTGACAATCATTGGTACTTTAACTTTAGCGGGAAAAAAGGATTTAGCGAGATTTCTCATTTCCAGCTTGGGAGCAAAGCCAAGGAAGTCGGATTAGTGAGCTAATAAAGAGACGATTAATAGTCTGAATAGCAGCCGTGAGACGATCAAACTTCACTTAACGTCATCACCTGGTACATGTTGGTGTGTTCACGGCATTTTCACACTGGTAAGTTTGAATCAAAGCCTGTTTTATTCTGTTGCACATGTTTGAGTTTGAGTTTTGAGTTTATTTCGAACATGCAAGCATACAACATGATACATCACAATTTCCAGTTTCTCTTTTCAACATGTTCGATTAGGAGTAGTAGCAGAGCTTTTTTTATCCTACCCCTTTTCTTTTACATAACAGTTGCTAAAACTTTTGTTCACTTCCTGTTCTCAATTTATTCACAATATACTCCATAAGTAATCACAATAAAAATAAATAAATAAATAATACTCGGTGAAGTAAGTTACATTTCATATAGTGAGATGAGTAAGATTATTTTGTGGCATCTAGTAGGCTGTTGGCATTAGTTGTTAAGCTAAGCTAGCTGAGGGTTATGAACAACATACAATGTTTGGGAAAAAAGTAATACCCCTATTCATAGACCAATAACTGAGAAAACTTGAAATATTTCCCACATTAATGCCCAATGTATTTCAGACTTGAAATATATTTGGTTTGAAACAAATTTCTCTAGGAGATGCCACATAGTGACAAGTCCAGGTGACTCACCTCTAAAAAGGACGACGGTCTTCTCTTTCTGATGTAAAATTCTGAGGTCTCTCACATTCCCAAAGTTGGTTTGTCTGTGAGCCTTTACTGACTTTGCATCCCGAAATGGTTTGCCTGTATAAAATCTGACTTCGTTGACGACCGAGATACAGGACACGATCGGCAGTTTGCTAAAATGTTGTCGATTGGATGTGCTCACATGGATCAATTCCACCTTTTTTTTTTTTTAAGGTGACAAGCCTTTGGACCCCGAATTAAACAAGTTGAAAAACGTATTCGGGTGTTACCATTTAGTAATCAATTGTACGGAATATGTACTTCACTGTGCAATCTAATAAAAGTTTCAATCAATCAATCAATCAATTGGAACAGGGTCCAGTTTGTTTAGGTACAGTCCCTTGATTTTTGTTTCTCCAGTTTTTCTCCAGTTTGTTGCTCTCTCTAACAATACCGCTGGTTGAGTACAGCCATATAAACCAAAACTTTGTCCAGCAACAATGGCTACCCAGCCCTCACAATGCATTGCAAAATCACGTGCCTTTTCAAACCCTCTAGCACAGGGGTGTCACACGTACGACCGTAACAGGTTTTGCTTTTTTTTTTTAACAAAAGAAACTCCTGTTCTAAATGTGTCCACTGGATGTCACAATAGCAATTCTGTTAGGCAAGCAAACGGTTTATACCGAGGCCAAGCAGGAGGTACACAGTAAAGGGTCCTCCTCCTCGACCCACATCAAACTTAAAACTGTCGTTTTATGTCTTCTGCTTCAAACACATCGTTATTTGGCACCCTTACTCCCCCAAAATGTCTCTGTCAAACACGAGAAATGTGTGAAAGAGAAAACTTAACAATTTGAATAGTTTTTACCTCCGTTTCTTACGGTTTGTTGAGTTAGCACTGGATTGATACGTGGACATGACAAAGAGGGCATTTGATACCTCGAAGAATTTACATGTCTTTATGTTCAATCCCAGAAAGAATAGATTAGAATATAATAGAAAGTACTTTATTGATCCTTGAGGGGAATTCAGCACCACAGTTCGCTCACAATAAACAATAAGCACTTAGGTATGTTTTACATGTGAATAATATAAATAAACTGTGATTTAAAGTTTAATCCTGACTTTGTAGATACACTGAGACAAAGTCTAAGATCATTGTGTTTTTGAAGCTGCACCAATTTCCTCAGAATTTTCAACAAACTTGAAGTGTTTTGTCCAGATGATTATTTGTGATTTGTATGTTTTCAGAATGTGCTTGTTCTATTTTTGGCCAAAGTAAAACAAAGAAAACAACCTGGAGTTGTCTTTATTTTAAAGTTATCATGCCATGATTTTACCATTACAGCCCACTTGGGAATACATTTTCCTCCGTGTGGCCCCTGAGCTAAAATGAGTTTGACACCCCTGCTCTAGCAAGTTTCCCTTGACAAAGTCATAGGGAGGTTTTGAAAGGCAGACATAGTGTGTTTGATCTCTGGTTGAACTAGTGGCGGGAAGGTTTTTTAAATTGGAAAAGTGTTAAATTTCAAAAATAATTATTAAAACATTTATTTTCTATGAATGTGTTTTAATACAAAACATGTAATATATTACATTCAAGTTTGAGTCACATAGTGTAAAAGCTTCTTTCAAACAAGTAAAGTGTGAACAATTTTTTGTCATGGGGGGCTCCAGATAAAATTCTGCTTATGGTCCCTATTTAGCCAGGGGGGGGGGCCCTGAGAAGATATAAAAATGACTGCTAGAATTTGAGGGCTGTACTTGTGTGTGCCAGATACTGTACACGCCACTGCGAGGCACTGATTGGCTCAGTGCATGGTCAGCCTCCCCAAACATCTCATCAAGAGCAATTATGGGGTTCATTTTCTCGCTCCAAGAAACGCTGTCCCTCGGGGGAGACTAGAGGAGACAACCCGTCAAGCTTTTAATCAGCACATTCCGTTCAGGTCTAACCCTTGCGAGTTTGAGTGTGAAAGTGTGTGCGTGCATGTGTGGTAAGAAGGAACCACCAGAGATGCTTTGTATTATTGTTATTATCGTTTCCAACTTTTTCGGACTAATGGATTTGAACGTGTACTTTATGTGTTGAGGCCAACACATGCAAACACATAGGACCAGTTAATTGCTCGTCCCTTGCACACACCTCATACGCTTCAATTAATCCACAAGTCTTTATTACGGCGCCATATTTATTCTACCCCCAAGCTGGTGGAGGTTTTTTAGCCACGACTTCACACTACAAAACCTCATCCAGTTTCAATCCCACTTCCTATGAATAAATGATGAAAATAACAATTTTCCAGCTGTAGACGTGTTACTACCCCTGTCATTGCTTCTACATTGTCTGTGTGGAGCGGCAGATGACACTTCTGGGAGGTGAGGTGAGAATATATTTAGCCATAACTCCCCACCACAAAATGTATTTAAAATTTTAAAAATATATATGTATTTTCCCATTATGTCATGGTTGTTTATTGTTTCGTGTAATGTTGCTTCAGGGCACGTTTGAAGTGACAGCTCGTCTCTCCATGCCTCTTGATAGCATGATTGCAAATAAAAACACATTCCATGACCGCCCTCCTTCTAATATATTTCACACATTCTTTGTTTTTCGCCTTTTAATATTTAAAATAGACTCATTCAAACCAAATCATACAAAAACCAAGCCATCTTTCCATTAAAATAAATAAGGTAAATCCAATGTATCTGTTTAGACACCCCAAAAAATTAACACAAAACACATTTTATAGAGAATACTTAAATTTTTACATGCAGAAAACCACATAATAATTTAGAGTATTTTTTACTCCCAGCCGTCCAAAGACGACTTGGAAATCTGTTTTGGTATCATCTGATTGGCATCTGACTGTCTCATTAGATTCAACAGGAGAGACAATTAACAAAGTACATTACTTTTACAACAAAATTCTGCAGAATATATAGAATCAAATCAGATTGTAGGTGGTTTTTGTTTTTACCATTTGCGTTAATGCATTACGTATTTGTTGCATATATATATATATATATATATATATATATATATATATATATAAAATAAAATATAAAATCTCCTGATGATTGAGGGAACCCCCCCTCATGAAACAGGCCTGTAGAGATGAAATAGTCTTGTGATTTTTTTCCCACACATACATATATATATATATATATATATATATATATATATATATATTATATATATATATATATATATATATATATATATATGTATTCATTTATTCATTTATTAACACACATACACATTGTGAGGTGAAGTGAATTATATTTATATAGCGCTTTTCTCTAGTGACTCAAAGCGCTTTTACATAGTGAAACCCAATATCTAAGTTACATTTAAACCACTGTGGGTGGCACTGGGAGCAGGTGGGTAAAGTGTCTTGCCCAAGTACAAAACGGCAGTGACTAGGATGGCGGAAGCGGGGATCAAACCTGGAACCCTCAAGTTACTGTTGCCATTTCTAATACAAAGTTAAATATAGTTCAAGCTTATATCTGTCAGTAGACTCCATATGGAAGCGCTAAAAACTACAACATGGCTGACAGGGAGAAGACACAGCCGAATTTACTGTTTTGTGCTGAATGCTCCTGTCTGAGGAAGCTGCAGTGTGCAGCTCTTTGTAATCACTAATCATGAGGCTTGTTAAGCATGGCGTCCGATTTACCATAGTCGAGTGTAACATGTATGATGGATGCAATTTTTTTCCTGGTCTTTATTTTTGTGCTTTTTTGGCATGGGGATTTGCTTTGTGTATACGTATGGTACACATATAATAATTTGTCTACGAGTAATCTCATTAGAAGCATCTGAAAAGACACAGGTAGCAAAGGTGTTTATAATGTATAAGTAAAAGCCGCCATCCGTCAAGAAGGGGGTCAGCAGAAGTAGCGTTCACTGTCAAGCTGGGTTGTACAAAGGGTGGGAGAGGAGGTGCAAATGGAAAAGTGTCTGGCGGGAGATGTTGTGGTGCTGGAGGTGATGCTGGCTGGGACATCAGGCAGGGAGGGGATTATTCCTGCCAAGTGATGTGCAATGTTGCACTGGGAGCTTAGCATGCTGATGTGTTTTTGCTTGGGGTTGAGGACTTTAGGTGTGATAAATTGTACAGGTATACCTAATAAAGTGTCCACTGAGCCCAGGTCAATAGTGTCATGGAAATCAGTCATAACATTTGCCTGGTGTGTCAATCATCCATTGTCTTGAGTGCTTCATCAATACATGACCTGGCAATTATGATTTAAAGGGAAGCTCACGTGGGATTTGAACTTTGTCAGTGGAAAAAGTCGATTTTTGCCTTCCCCTTTGCACAATCTTTATAAAGATGCGATACTTAATACTAATGTGGTCCATGAGCACAGATTAGACAGTAGTAAAGGAAAAATCAGGGACGATTACATTCAAACATCTAATGGTCAACAATTTTAGAATACTAATATGTGGAATAAATATTATGGTACAGATTGAAACTAAATAAGCATATGGTGTTTATAAAACATGTGGAGGATACAGAATGCTGACCACCATTGTGTTTGATATAATTTGTAAGGTAAGGGAATCTTTCACATTTGAAACGATACGGTACCAATTCCCTGTACCTGGGAATCGATACTGGTAATTAACAGTACCAATTTTCTGTACTTTTGATAATTGCTTAATAATACAGTTTTAAAAAAGAATGTCATTTAACAGTGATGTTAAAATAATGTCCAGTTGTTGTACCGTGTTCTCTTACACTTCCGAGTATCATTTGCAAATACAGGTAAAAGCCAGTAAATTAGAATATTTTGAAAAACTTGATTTATTTCAGTAATTGCATTCAAAAGGTGTAACTTGTACATTATATTTATTCATTGCACACAGACTGATGCATTCAAATGTTTATTTCATTTAATTTTGATGATTTGAAGTGGCAACAAATGAAAATCCAAAATTCCGTGTGTCACAAAATTAGAATATTACTTAAGGCTAATACAAAAAAGGGATTTTTAGAAATGTTGGCCAACTGAAAAGTATGAAAATGAAAAATATGAGCATGTACAATACTCAATACTTGGTTGGAGCTCCTTTTGCCTCAATTACTGCGTTAATGCGGCGTGGCATGGAGTCGATGAGTTTCTGGCACTGCTCAGGTGTTATGAGAGCCCAGGTTGCTCTGATAGTGGTCTTCAACTCTTCTGCGTTTTTGGGTCTGGCATTCTGCATCTTCCTTTTCACAATACCCCACAGATTTTCTATGGGGCTAAGGTCAGGGGAGTTGGCGGGCCAATTTAGAACAGAAATACCATGGTCCGTAAACCAGGCACGGGTAGATTTTGCGCTGTGTGCAGGCGCCAAGTCCTGTTGGAACTTGAAATCTCCATCTCCATAGAGCAGGTCAGCAGCAGGAAGCATGAAGTGCTCTAAAACTTGCTGGTAGACGGCTGCGTTGACCCTGGATCTCAGGAAACAGAGTGGACCGACACCAGCAGATGACATGGCACCCCAAACCATCACTGATGGTGGAAACTTTACACTAGACTTCAGGCAACATGGATCCTGTGCCTCTCCTGTCTTCCTCCAGACTCTGGGACCTCGATTTCCAAAGGAAATGCAAAATTTGCATGGTTGGGTGATGGTTTGGGGTGCCATGTCATCTGCTGGTGTCGGTCCACTCTGTTTCCTGAGATCCAGGGTCAACGCAGCCGTCTACCAGCAAGTTTTAGAGCACTTCATGCTTCCTGCTGCTGACCTGCTCTATGGAGATGGAGATTTCAAGTTCCAACAGGACTTGGCGCCTGCACACAGCGCAAAATCTACCCGTGCCTGGTTTACGGACCATGGTATTTCTGTTCTAAATTGGCCCGCCAACTCCCCTGACCTTAGCCCCATAGAAAATCTGTGGGGTATTGTGAAAAGGAAGATGCAGAATGCCAGACCCAAAAACGCAGAAGAGTTGAAGGCCACTATCAGAGCAACCTGGGCTCTCATAACACCTGAGCAGTGCCAGAAACTCATCGACTCCATGCCACGCCGCATTAACGCAGTAATTGAGGCAAAAGGAGCTCCAACCAAGTATTGAGTATTGTACATGCTCATATTTTTCATTTTCATACTTTTCAGTTGGCCAACATTTCTAAAAATCCCTTTTTTGTATTAGCCTTAAGTAATATTCTAATTTTGTGACACACGGAATTTTGGATTTTCATTTGTTGCCACTTCAAATCATCAAAATTAAATGAAATAAACATTTGAATGCATCAGTCTGTGTGCAATGAATAAATATAATGTACAAGTTACACCTTTTGAATGCAATTACTGAAATAAATCAAGTTTTTCAAAATATTCTAATTTACTGGCTTTTACTTGTATTATACAGTGCATCCGGAAAGTATTAACAGTGCTTCACTTTTTTCCCATTTTGTTATGTTACAGCTTTATGGCATAATGGAATGAATTCACTTTTGTGCTCAAAATTCTACACACAATACCCCATAATGACATGTGAAAAATATTTTTTGAGCTTTTTGCAAATGTATTGAAAATAAAAAAACTAAGAAATCACATGTAACAAAGTATTTACAGCATTTGCTCAATACTTATTTCTTTTTTTGACTTCCTGTGTTCAACATGTTCAATCAGTAAAGTAATTCTTACTCCTTTTTGGACCCACCCGGAATTGTGCAAATATACATGTGATGTTTCCTCATGTAACTTTGTTAAGCATGTTTAAAATAAACTTTTACATCACCAAGATATCAGTGCAGTATTCCCAGCAGAACGCTACCTTTATATAAATGTTCGATTTGTGTTTCACAGATGATGGATGAGGGATTTTATAGGCTGCCAGTTTGGTCAAATGTTGTCATACATGACATGTACGACACGCTGTAATTGAACCACACCTTGTGTGTATTTCTCTACATGAGGATGTCAAGAGAAAATGACACGTCTCTCTGCTTTGCCTACCCTTTAAAGGCCTTCCACCCTGCAGCCACATAACTGGTTGTGGAGATAAGATGGAAGGTTGTTACCTGACATGCTGTTAATATCATGTCAAACATTTGTGCTTCCTCTTAAATATTATGGCCGCTAGCACGAGACCCGATGCAATTTCATTTCATGTTGTTTACTCTGTGCAGTAATTAAGGCTTGTTTTTCTCCTCAAACTCTGAAGGAATGTAAATGATCTTGGCGTGTACCCAATTGTACTCATGCATCAACAACCAAAGCAGCCCTACTTTGAACCTTTATCACAAAAAAAATGAATGTTGTGCGCTTCACCATAATGCGGTAGGAACAGGATTCATCCAAGGAAATCAGCAAGAAAAATAATAGTAAAATCATGAATATAGCAATAAATAATGACAAAAATAAAATGATTTTATTGAAAAAGTAATTATATTTATACACATTTATATAGTCTGCGATTCAATTTGGAGGAGTCCGATTCAATTATCATCCTCGCAAATGAATCGTCGGACATTGAACCTTAGTCCCCCCGTGTACAGAGGCTGAGTCGGAATGCACCGTCACCGAATAGGAGCCCCCCGTCAGTCACGTAACATGCCAGTGTTCTGGTGAGACATGCTCCCCATGGAAATGCATGCATCCCCTGCATCTGCGCATGCGTAAGAATCCAAGATCACTTCTTTCAAGCTCACCGGCTCTTTGATGGAATGTTCACAAAGCTAACTCGTTGCCATCTATCAAACATGACAATCTCCACTACCTTATATGGTATAGGGCTAAACGCCTTACTCATGCTGCATAATTTATGTTTTTAGCTCATGCCCATTTATACAGTTTCAATTTGTCTCTCGGAGGCAAAAAAGTTTTGGCACCCATGTCAATAGATATTATTATAGATAGTCAAGTTTGATTGTCTTGTCGGTGTCTTGGCAAATCTCCACCTTGTTTATTTATTGTAGTGCCTTTTTGAGGTGGAAACAATTGTATATGAGATCTGTTTATTTGTGGGGATCCACAATATATTTTTTTCTTGGTAGCCTACATGAAGCTTACAAAAAACTGATCGTTGACTGTGGGCAAAATCTAACAAATCAGATTGAACTATGAAAATCTTTAATTAGTTATAACTTGAAATGTTTCAAACAAGTTTGAAAAAAAGTTCTTATTTCGATGAAAAGCGCTAAAAAGGACAACAGAAGGAGATTACGACAAGGTTGAGCCAGTTTACACAGCGCTGAAATTCAATCATACAGATGGAGCCTCGTCGTATTTTCTCCAACCTGAGGCTAATTTCAATTAGAAGAAGTCTTGTCATTACTGGCAGCTTTCAGAGCCACCTCTGTGTTTGCTTTTAATCTCAGGTCTGCTGATTGGAGGAGGAAAGGGAGGAAGGGAACAAAGTTGGAAGCATCTTTTGTTGGCGTTCCTTCAGCGAAATGTAAACTTGTGTAGGACATTTAAAGACCACTCAGTATTCATTGTGCACTGTATGTTTGTTGTCATAGCATCACTCACAGTAAATCCACAGGGGACCGTCTTGATACTACGCAGAAAAAAAACACGCTTTTAATAATTAATCCAACTCATTTCACGCCTCGATTTATTTATGCCATTATTTATTGATGCTATTAATTCTCATCTGAGGTTCACTCTCCTGGATGGCGGCGTCAAATTCCATTTTAATAATGAATGGCGCTCATTAGGATCCAATCAGACATGAAGAGAGACAGATTGTGATCGGATGCCCCCGCCAAAGATGACCAAAGATTCATGTATTATTGAGACAACGCTGTGCTTTTTAGGGGTGGTACAGGTCACAAAATTCACGGTTGGGATCTTATGATGGTTTTGTGGTCACGGTTTTCAGTTCAATATAGTTTGTTGTTTCACCCCAGACTACCATATATATCCCAATAATCCACCATTACCTTTTATCAGTTGTGGATATTACAAAAATATCTTATAAAATGAAAGTTAAAACACTTTTTCTAAAGCTCTGATCGATGTAAAAAAAATAAAAATAAAAATGATTGTAAAATCTTTATAAGCCTGTTTTATAGCAACACCATAAAGTGAAGCACAAGCTTTGTCCGAACGAGTTGACTTTCTTTAAATAAAAAAATAAAAAATTAAAATAAATGCAATGTCAGTTAATTAAATGTAAAATGCCTTACATTTATTGGTGCAATACGTCATTGGACAATTTTGAGCAGTATTTTAAGTCAAAGCATAATCATGTTGTAACATAAATGTACCAACAAGTGCTTTAAGTACAAAGTGCTTATGTAAACTACTTATTTGAAGCATTGATTTTGTTGGCACAGTCAGACAGGATGCTGCACACAGCACTTTTATTGTGAATGCTGAACGTGTGTTGCTGTTCTTAAGGGGTCTTGACGGCTGCTATGATTTTTTAGGGGAGATGACTTTAGGCTGAAATAAAAATGATACATCGGTGGTATCGTCCACAACAATGAAATGCAATGAAACTCTATTGTCATTGCAATTAAAAAGTACAACACAATCTGTTTTCAGTATAACCCGTCCAAGAACAGACCTACAGTAGACAGGGTAGACCGACCAGGAAGACCGATGGGTCACCACAAGGGCAGCGCCTTGTAGAAAGGTAGGAAAAAAGGTAAACATGGGAAGAGGGAGGAGGAAAAGCAAAAAGCAAATTTGAAACCAGAAAAAAAAACAAAGAAGCAAAAGCACGAAAGATAAGAAAGAACAAAAGCATCCGCTTTTGCTGAAAGCCAGACAGAAAAACAACATCACATATATGATGTGTTGTTAGTGTTTGTGTTGTCCCAGCTAGCATTGCGTCCTTGTTTGTTTGCAGATTTAGAGCATGTTTCAAGTGGTCATTGCAACTTTGTTGAGTTTAGGTGGTAGCGGTTCAGTGTTTTGGGGATTAATGAGCAGTCCTTAACATGATTCCCTCAGACAAACAAATATTCCTTCTTCTCATGATGACAACATTTCACTCATTGTCGATTTCTGTGATTTTCCACATTTAAGAGTCGATTTTGTTTTTATTGGCTTATTCTATGATTCCATCCCATGATTCCATTATCGCAAGCCATAAGGCTCTACTTCGTGTATGATCAGAACTACACGTACGCAAACTGATTAGTAAAACAAAACAAAACAAAACAAAAACAAACATAATCCGAACAACACACACAATTCATGCAGTGTTCTATCTCTAATGCATTTGCTATAGGTATGCATATACGGACAATTTTGCACACTTATTCATGAACAGCAAATTAAGATTCTCCCAGCATGCTGGGAGATGATGTTGCCAAAATAAATGCGATTGGAAATGGAAGAACAAGTCACAAAACATTCCATAACCATGTAAAACATCCATAACCCTATACAACTTGTAGATGAGGGATTATTCCCTATCTTTATTCATCTCTTTACTCATCTCTTCGCTCTCTTTAACACACACACATGTCCCAGGAGACTCGCATGTGTTTAAGAATATAATAACTTAAAAGAAATCACGCATATATTCTCTGGCTGCCTAAATCTGCAGGATCAGACCCCTTTTTTTCCTCATTAAACCCAGGAAAGTGTGGCTAATGCAATTTCACTAAGTCACTGGCTGACTTGATTACATGTGGGATGGGGGAGCGGATGCCAAGGCGCCGCAGGGGGTAGGTGGCTGGATACTTGTGTGGTGTAGGTAAGTAAGTGTATCAGAGTGTGCATATGCCTTTAAGCCAGTCACGTTATGACCCATAGGAGTCGTGTATGTGTGTTGCAAGGATTTTGCCGCATTAGGTATCAATCTCCATCATGGGTCTTCAACCTTTTTCACTATGAGTGAGTGTTGCCAAAATGAAAACAACAGGGATCCACTTGTGTTGTATATGATAGGGTAACACATTTAGAGGCTCTATTACATGGGAATTTTTTTAACTAAAATAAGGCCCTTTTGGCTGAACACGCATACATTTTAGAAATAGTTTAGAAGTTATTGTCACTGTCTAAACCAGGGGGGTCAAACTCATTTTAGATCGGGGGCCAAATGGAGAAAAATCTACTCCCAAGTGGGCCGGACTGGTAAAATCACGGAACAATAACTTAAAAATAAAGACGACTTCAGATTGTTTTCTTTGTTTAAAAATAGAACAAGCACATTCTGAAAATGTACAAATCATAATGTTGTTGTTTTTTTTTTACACTTGAGCGAGACACTTCAGCCTTGCTCCTGATGGGTCGTGGTTAGCGCCTTGCATGGCAGCTCGCACCATCAGTGTGTGAATGTTTGTGTGAATGGGTGAATGTGGAAATAGTGTCAAAGCGCTGTGAGTATCTTGACGGTAGAAAAGCGCTATACAAGTATAACCCGTTTACCGTTTATTCTACCTTTATTTGTTGTTATATATACTTTCTGAATAAATTATGTGAATATGTTCATCAGTCAACTCATTGGTGTTAATTTTCAATCTATCAAGATAAAAAAAAAAATATCAAAATCAAATTACAGGATGTTATTTATGTAGTTTGCTCATTTTCCTCGACTGGTGCTCTAACATCATGTGTTTTTTTTGTGTGTTTTTTTTTTTTTTTACAAATGTAGCATCATCTACAAAGATCCAAAAAATGTATATTGCGACATTTCATGGACATATTGAGAACAGCAGTTTCTTTAATTAAAAAATTTCGGCTCATTTTTACACTTAGCAAACTCATCGTGGCGAAGTTGGTAGAGTGGCCGTGCCAGCAATCGTAGGGTTGCTGGTTACTGGGGTTCAATCCCCACCTTCTACCATCCTCGTCACGTCCATTGTGTCCTTGGGCAAGACACTTCACCCCTTGCTCCTGATGGCTGCTGGTTAGCGCCTTGCATGGCAGCTCCCGCCATCAGTGTGTGAATGTGTGTGTGAATGGGTGAATGTGGAAATACTGTCAAAAGCGCTTTGAGTACCTTGAAGGTAGAAAAGCGCTATACAAGTATAACCCATTTATTTATTTATCATCCCGCGGATCGGATAAAACCTGTTCATCAGGCCCGAAAAACTGTCAAAGCCAAAAAACAAATAAACAGCTAACATGTTTCTTTGCGTCATTTGGCGTCGTACTAAATCAATCATCAATCAAATTACCAAACGTTTTCCTAATACATTAATCTATTAGTTGCGGTTCGCTGCAAATATATTTGGACCACCACAAATAGATTTGACACTATCTGTTTGCCCTCGTTCATCAACATTGTAATGTGACTGTATGCTATGGTATTGTCATATTGCTTCTTAACACACCTTATACGCACCTTGTCTGCCAGATGATATAACGACTTAGCAGGAGGGATCAGTGTTGCCAACGTAGCAACTTTGTCGCTACAATTATTGATTAATGGTCGAAAGGGACAAGCCGTAGAAAATGGATGGATGGATGGGTTGATGATGAACGAGCGAAACACCTTGTGACTTTTGTTATTTTTGGATATTTTTGGACTTACAAAAAAAAAAAGCACATATCGCTCTTTTCAAAGAGTGGCGGGTCCTGCTGTGGGCCTATCTCATTCTAAGAGCACTCACAGGCGGCTCCGTCCTGCTTTTGACATAAAAAAAAGGAAAGAAGCGACAGAAGAAAATTACTTTGATTTTTTTTAAAACATTTTTGTTTCTGCTTTTGATCTTTTTGCTTACTTGTGTCTTGCCCACAGCGTCTATAAAAGTTACATACACATGCGTCATGGCCAATTATGCATATTAGACGGTGGCATCACAGATAGAGCGCAGTGCTGTAAGAAATACTGATTAAAATACCATGGTCCCTCGAGATACAAGTTTAATTCGCTGTGTGGCGCAGTTCATCCCGCGAAAGAATTGCATTGCAAAACAGCGTTAGCCATTTAAATGAATTAAAATCTATTTAATCTGTGCTTATCCCCAAATCAACTGCTGACCATAGCCTAGACTCCTGACTGTGAGACTCACATACACACTTATATGTGGCAAACTAAACATCACACTTTTCCACGATTTTTGTTGAAACACCCGCCAGCCGTTGGGTGCCATCCTGACCCGTAACCGTAGCCCGCCCTGTCACGTTCAGGCAAGTCTGAAGAAGCCCATGCATATTAATGGGTGACACTGTTTAATATTCATCAGTTTTATGCCCCTCTTGGCAGCTGGTCCCAGACCATAGTGGCTCAGTGAGGTTTCCCGCTCGCTTGCCTCGTCTGACACGGGTGCAGATGTTTAGAGCATGAAATTAAATTGGTCATTGTCATCGGGTCTGCACACAGGGGCTTGTTTATGCACAGGGGAGTAGTTTAGGCTTGGACAGGTAAAAGCTAACTTCCCCAAAGTTGGACAAAGAAAGAAAACTGGCGAGTGCTCTGCTGGCAACGCTGTTTATATTCCTGTAATTGACTCCTAATTGAATTGGCACCAATGGATGGAGTCACAGGCAATCAAGCAGATCAAACTCAGAAAGTTAAAGGAGTAAAAGCCGCCCTCGTCATTTTTAATGAAAACTCAGAGTTGCCTCGGATAAAACTTGTTTGATTAGGGAATGCATTTTTGAGTTTGAGCCAAGGGAACAATGGCTTGATATGCATTTGAATGCACGACTCCACACGCTCCGCCGAGGCAATACAGAACAAGGCTCTGTGCTACGTTGTGTCTTTGTGTTCTAGCACACACGCTTTGCAAGGCTATATTGGTAAAGCAAATGAAAGAGGGGAAAAACACAAAGCACAGACTTTGGTCGTAAAATTAAATTTAAAAAAATTTCACTCTTCCAATCGCCTATCTCAAAACTTGTGACGTCATCGTGTGTGAGTTCTATTTACATCCATTTAAAGTCTCCCAAATAACAAACAGCGAGTGCACGTATTATATTACATCCTCTCAATGGATACTAGTATTCAAAGGAATTGACTTTAGAGTATTCAGTGTACATGTATAGATTTATTCGCCACTGAAAATGACTCAACACACAACCATTATTGTCTGAATAGAAAAGTGTCAATATTTAGTGTGAGCATCACTCTTATCTAGCACTGCACTCATCCTTTTGGACGTGGAATTCAGCACAGATACACACCTGGTTACTGAAATGGAATTGAAATCTTCTTTGCCTTAATGAACCAAAGTGCCAACAGCACTCATGCAGCCCTTAAGCATGCGTGACTGTCAGCAAGACACTTAATTACAGTAATAGTTGTGTTTCAGTCATTTTCAGTGCAGTAACACTTTATTGCTGTACAAGCTGTACATCAGTTCTTTTCAACTGGTGGCCCGCAGCCCATGAATGACACCAGCCCAGCCCATGAGTTCAGATCAAAAAAACGTATTAAAAGGACTAACATTTTTGCATTACCTTCCTAAAAACACTGGAGTGTTGTCATATGGTTGATCTTTGACAAGCTTTTCTTTGCAGTACATCCTTTAAACAGCAGATCACTCCTGCTGTATGGACGGAGCTATTTTTTTTTTTAAATTACGCCACTTTGACAAAATAAATAGGCACAAAAAATATATACATCCAGAGGATGCTGGTTCTCAAAAATAAAATTAGTGTAATAGTGAAATACATCCAGCCCCCCAGTCCTTAGCTGTCTGGAAATGTGGCCCCAACAACAATTTAGTTGAATAGCCCTGATGTGCACTGTATACTCTAAAGTATATCCAAGAGTAGGTATGTAACAATATGACATTTTTTTATCGCGATAAAATAACAAAAATTATCACTGTTATCATTATTATCATAGTATTGTTGAATGTGCTCAAAAATACTAATTCACAGACGTACATCTTTTGAACCAATTTTATTTTATTTTGAAACAAACAGACACACAATATTATTTCCTTGGCTGAAGAAACATGATACATTTTACTGGCTTCTTAAGAGCCATATTATTGTTATTTGAACATATTTGTTGAAATATGTCAAATATATTTATCTGTTTTAATTTGGAAATATGTTATAATTAACATACTGTATTAACATTACTTAAAGGGGAACTGCATTTTTATAGGAAGTTTGACTATCGTTCACAATCATTATGACAGACATGTTGATGGAATGATTTATTTTAATGCATTCCAACTTATATCCATCCATCCATTTTTTACCGCTTGTCCCTGTCGGGCTTGCGGAGGGGGGCTGGAGCCTATTACAAATAAACTTAAATAAAAGTCTGCTTACAGTGGAGCCAATGGGAGGTCCTCGAATTTTGCCCGTAAAATCCAACAAATAACCATTCAAAAACCACCAACAATAATCCATTTACATTTTGTGACTTGAATATATAGTGTACACTTTAAGTATTAGTGATATTGGTATTATAAGCGCTAACACAGACCAACTATTTATAGCGGCAATGTGATCGCTACCGTGTGTGCCTATGTTTATATTATTGAGTGGTGTGCTGCTTTCTTGCTTCTTTGCTCCTTGGAAATTTATTCTAGATTATAAATCATGCTTCTCATCTGGACAGAAGAAGTCTGAGGATGTATTCCACCAAATTGGTAGACTTTAGGCCCCGAAAATGGCAAGAACGACAAGAAAAGACGCTTGGTCCCTCCCGCACTCCCCACCCCGTGTCTTCGTGAGGATTATGGTCATTCTTCATTTAAACAGGATTATCTTGACATCATAGTAGGGCTGGGCGATATATCGATATACGCAATTTATCGTGGGTTTTGTGCGATATAGAAAATGACTATATCGTGATATTCGAGTATACGTTCTCACGCAGTTGCTTTTAGCTGCCGAAATTACACTGCAGGCTCTTCCCATTCTCTCTTGTCTGTCCTTCTCACAGACAGCGAGCGCACCTTCTTACACACGTCACATACTGTCACGTCATATGTCACATACGTATACGCCCTCGTGCAGCAGAGAGGTAGCAGCATGGCTAAAGTTAGCTGTGGTGCGAGTGGTAATACAAGAGAAAGAAGATGCGAATCTGGTAACAAATGAAGGAAGAATTAATTCCCAAGAAAAACAGCACGGGGTCCATCGTCTGGCGGTGGTTTGGCTTCAAGTGGGAATATGTCGAACAGACAACCGTAATTTGTCAAGTGTGGGGAAAAAGCATTGCTACAAAAAGTAGCATTACTGCTAATATGTAGCATCATTTGAAAAGTCACCTGCTAGAGAATGTAGAGTGCTTACTCCGCACGTCAACATCTCTGTTCGGTGCCACACGCCCACCATCAAAATGCAGAGGCAAACATTTCCAGATCAAACCCGTATGAAAAAAATAGTCAACAACAAAAGAGATAACGTCCGCAGTAACCTACCACAAAGCGAAGGACGTACACAATTTGATTTCCTATTAAGCAGCTAATTTTTATTTGACACTTATTGAAATATCTTGTGTGACATCATGTACAAAAGTGCACTTTATTTGTTTTAAACTATTGTAGTGGCATTCTGTACAAAAAGTGCACTTTAATTTAGTGTTGTTTTGATTCGTCATCTTAGAGACATCATGCACAAAAGTGCACTAATAGCTTGTTTTAAAATGTCTCTGACAATTTTGCACTTTCTGTTTTGGAAATGACATGAATGTTTGTGCCACTGCTTAATAACTGTTTAATAAATACAGTATTGGTAAATTGACTTAGTTGTGATTTCCCTCTCTGCATGAAAGTTTAAAATGAGCATATATTAATGCAGTATGAACAAGAATGTTTTAATGTAGACACATAGAATCATCATACTGCTGTGATTATATGCATCAAGTGTTCATTCAAGGCTAAGGCAAAATATCGAGATATATATCGTGTATCGCGATATGGCCTAAAAGTATGGAGATATTAAAAAAAAGGCCATATCGCCCAGCCCTACATCATAGCAGTCGCCATCCTAATGACAGCAGACATTGTACAGTAATTGATGTTTCATTATGTTTGTTGGCTCTCATGAAGTCTGCAGTAAGTAGTAATCAGTGATGAAAAAAAAAAGTAAACGTGCTTTTTTAAATTAAAGCACCGTGTATGCTTAAAATGAACAAAATACTAAAATATGAAATGTTATCATAAATGAGCCTGTTACTACATTATATATGTACATACAACCTCAATGGAAGTGTTTGGATGTTTTTTAAGGGCTTTTATAGGTGGAATTGTGCAGCTCCCGTAGGCTTCATTGTAAGCAAACTTTTGATCGCATTTATTTAATATTTAGAATGCAAAAAAAATAAAATCCACCGTCATGTCTCTCATGATGTTTTTAAAATGACTGGTTTTCAACTTACCATTTAAGTCAGCATCAATTAACAGAGCTAGCTGAAAGATAGTGATCAGCGTCGTAACTGTTTGCTTGCAATTAACGACGTGAGCTGGTATTTAATTATTAGTGCCGCAAGTTTGCTTCTTCAGGGAATGAGCATTTTCACCCGTCCGTGAGTTTAATGGAATTGTGGTTATTAATCTAGGTTTTACTATGATTTTGATTTGAAACGGTTTACAGTGGTTTATCAATATTGCTGATAATAGCTACATCCCTTTCCAAGTGTATCATGGTAAAAACGGCTTCTGAAATATAAGGATGTTACGCATTTAGAGAAATACTATACCTCCTCATTTGCATGCAAACACAATCACCCGTGAATTGTATTCCTTCGAAATGTGCACACGTGAACACACGCCTGGGCAACTGCTCATTCTTTCCGGTGTGCAGTTTTCCGTATCGACGACAGGCCGTCAATTATATCGATTACTTCAGCATGAGCGGAGGTAATGAGCTTCAGTGTTCTCTCTCTCCCATGCGAGCTTCGCCTTTTTGCCCTTTCTGCGTAAACCCTCCGAAATGTTGTACTATTGTACTAGGCCACTGCAGTCGGCACTTGTCACATGTTTTTCTGATGAACTCCTTTCAGCTGGGGTGCAGGATGGCGGACGTGCGTTCAGATTTGCCCAACGCTGCTACTACCATTGTTCTGTCTTGAATACGGTTGTTTTGTGTCTCGTAGGCGGCGCAGACGACAACCTGATGGAAGGAGGAGAAATGAAGTTTGTGTGCAAGCCGGGAGCGAGAAACATCACTGTCATCTTCCAGCCACTGCTCAGGTACGCCTCACAAAGCTTCCCGATGTGTCTAAACATCAACCACAATGAAGCCAATGGAAAACAGAAGCCGACGCGTGGTTCAATTCCAGTAAAATATCAACTTATTGAATTACAAATCCTCTTAGTGACCATCCATCGATTTGTGATTCTTTTAATGTTGAGCGCCTGGATGCAATGCACAATAGGTTTTGGTGATACCCTGCAGGAATCGAAGGGATCGACAGCCTTCCTCGCCATTAACTTCAAGTATTCTCAAGGCCTGGTAGTTTTCAGCAGAGCTCCCATGTGATTGGTGTAAATCTAATCACCAAGACTCCTAATTGAATTGTGATGCTGTGATACATTACCTTCAAGGACCCATTAAAGGGCGATGCTTTCCTCTTTCTTCACAGTTCTTCCTGGCACACAATTTGACGCACACCATGTCTATTTGCAGGGTGCAGGGGTGGGATGATTGTTACATTTTGGCACAAGTGGCGAACTCAGCAGATGTTTTGACTCTTAAAGCATCTTGAATGAGCTACAGCGACATGCTGGCCATCTGGATGGGGGCTGTAGTCGCTAATACAGGACAAACAAGTGTATCCACATCATGGCCGCCCTTGCTTTTTTTCTTTGCAACTTGCTACATGTTTATCTCCCCTCTTTCAACCCCTTTCACATCTCCATCTGGCATTTCCCAGTCAAACAACCCAAAAACAAACCTCCTGTCCTGCCTCTTCCATGCTGTCGGTAACGATTCATATCAATCACGCTGAATTGTTCAGCAGGCGGGACCTTCTTGAGACCGTGAGCGCCACTGGCACGCTGCGGCTTACAGATGGCTTTCTAATGGCAGAGCTCTGCTGATGGATCGCTGCACCTCCCGCAGCCAGCCGTGCAGCTTTAATGACAAAAACAGTCGGGTTGCGCACAATCTGTTTGTGTGGCCGTATAAAGCTAAAAACAACTCACGCCAAGTTGTGTAATATGGCAATTTCTTCTTCTAAAGCATCTAAACTTTCCCGGGAAAGAAGGTTCTTGGAAAGAAAGGATGCTAGTGTTATGCGTGCACTCTTAGGCTACTTTACTCTGACAATATGGTGTGTCATTGGCACCCGCTCTAAGCCGTTCATCCCCAGCGTGCGTAACTGCATTTTCCGCCAAGGCTGTTGCTTGTTTACTGTTCCGTCTTGGACCGTCTAGCAGCAGAAAAGTTGGGAATGTACGCTTGGGTGCCTTCAAGGTTGTGCATGTCTGACTGTGAATATGTGCAGGGGATTAGTTATTCTGCAGGGCCTTGGATGGGGGCTCCAAATCCCTGGTTAGAGGGACACCTTAGCCAAACATCACTAATCACCAACAATAGTTTGACGGCATTGCTGCATGTCCATCAGCTGTAATTAATACATTGTGAGAAACAAAATGTGTGTTTGTTAAAAGGAAACCCTTACAAAAACATTAACAGTATAAGCATAATTTTTTTTTGTGGGGGGGTATAATTTTGGGGTCATGGATGAGTTCATCATGAAAATGTACAAACACGTACCAAGTAGGGCTTGATGGCGATATGGCTGAAAATCCATTTTGCAATATACACTGCAGCCTCTTGCTAATACCATACCAACATGTAGTATTTGGTATATAAAACTATTATATAACCAGTACAAAAAAAAAATGGTTAAAAAGTCTCCTCATTTCCCTGCTGATGTATGTGGTAACGTATTGCGTCATTTTTTGGGGGTGTTTACACTCAGTGTAGTTGCCCTCTGTAGTTAGACTATTATTTATCTACTTACTAATGGCATGTTCAGAACTGGTTACTCTGTTACTCTCCACTGTACCGCCTTTTCCAGCTACACTTCTGTTAAAGTGTACTAAGCGCGTATTCTAATGTTGTTTCTCTAGTTCAAGCTAGTTTAGCGGTTAGCCTCACTTCTTTTGTTTTCCTGCTTTCTCGTTCTCGATTTATTGTATGCTTAGCTTTTCCTCATCCTCTAGTGTTAATGACTTCACCTGAGGAAGTACAGTGGGGCTGGATTAGTTTTTCAATCATGCATCACTTAAAGCGTGAGTGAAAATGTGCAAAGAATAACGTTTCCTCGATATGAAGACCTGATGAGTCCGAAAGTGATAACGATGACACAGTATTACCTGCTCACAGACGCTACCTAGTGGTTGTTTGTCCTGGATGAATTAACCAACCCTCAATCCTTTTTACTTCAGTCACACAAAGGATTCTCACAGGAATGAGGCAACAATTCATCCAGACCCACTGTATATACCTCCGGAGCTAGTCTGTGTCAGGACACTACATTACAATGACGATGCATTGCAGTTTTTGCGCTTTCAATTTTGCGGTACATGGCTAGGTCGCAACGTTATCTCGATAGGACCGTAGCATTGCAATCTCCATCATAGGCCAAACTTATATTGTTGGTATCGTACATCATTCGTATTGCACAATCCTATCGCCAACGCAACTAAGGAGTGGGTGAAGAAACATATCCCACAGTGGCCTAGTCATTCTTCGCACCTTTATCTCATAGAAATTACGTAGAGGGAGCTGGCACTTCGAGTTGCCAAGCGATAGCCCTGAAACCAACAGGATTTTTAGGGGAAATCTACTGAGTATCTGACCTCTGCTTGCCAACAAAGGTGTCGCTACCGAGTACGAAGCCATGTTTAGCTTGGGCATCAAACATGAAAAACATATTTCACTAATTCCAATACCATTTTATATAAAACCTTTATTTAATCTTCTTTTTCTGGATAAAAGTTCTGGACTGTTCATGTCTTTGTAGTTGGGTCAACTTTCAAAATCAGCAGTATCAATACCTATTGTCATTACTTATGTATGCATGATAATAATCAATCATTAGGAATGTAATGATATCAACAAATCCTTAACACACTATTTTATTGTTATGGCGGTGTTGTTGATTGTGCTCAACAAGCACTTATACATGCACTAAAATATTTTGACAGTTACTTTTTTAATAACTAAAAAAAATAGACAAACCCACTATTTTGCATGTTTTGGGTTTCTTATGCTTCAGTGATAGTGTTTTAGTTTTAGGATTATATGTGTTTTAATGGCTAAGGTTTTATTGTTTTAAATATTGGTTTGTACTGTAGTACTGTAACATGTATTTGAATGGAAAGTGCGTAACCATTTAAATCGTATTATTATTTATTATTTCTGGCGTGTGTTGTGGTGTCCTACTCTGTTTAGTGGTCCTTGATCGCTGCGTAAAAACACCTCAGTCTTGTATTCCTCGGAGTATAGAATGATCACTCTGTTGTAAGAGAGCACAGCTTGTAGGTTTAATGTACACATTTAAATAGCTTAGTTGCTCTGCCAGCAATGTGTTTGTGTCTAAGTTTAGATTGGGGTATGTAATTTCTTAATGGAGAAAGATGTTAATGTCTCGTGTTTTCTTTGTAGTGTTTAAGCTAGCGAACTAGTGCCAGTCAGTCCGTGAGTTTATCAACATGCAGTCATCATTGACAATTTTTCCATCATTTTATTTATTTATTTTAGTTATCATTCATTGTTACATCCCTATAAAGAAGGTACTAAGTATATGGCTTTAAAAACAGACATAGCAGAGTGTTTACCCTTTCTAGTTGACTTGTAAAGTCTCCTGTTGCCATTTTGCTTGCACTAGACAAGTGTTGGTAGTTTGGAAGGCTTCAGCACAGGCCTCAAATCTCTCACTCTTCACTAGAGGCCTAGACAAAGTGATGCTAATGATGTACGCCCAAAGATGTCAGTTTAATTTGAAAACTACTGCAACATTCATGCATACATGGCCTTGGCAAAGTTTGTTCAAAAACTCCCAATAAAAAAAAGAAAAACACTGCGCACAAGGTCATTCTGTGACAAAAGGCGCTCGGAGGAAGCGGCGACGGGAAGGACAGTGGAACAAGTGATGAAAGTAATGAGGAGCCGACAGAAAGCTAGATGACAGGAAGAGGACAGAAGGTTTCTGCCACCCACAGACATAGCCTGTGGTGAAAACCACACACACACACACACCATGACTCTGCACTAATTCCACACTCTCATTAAGTCATCTCCCGAAGAGCAGACAGTCCAAAGAAGACAAATACAAAGACCCAGAGTGGGAAAGGGTGAAATGGGGGTACAGTAAATTTCAACAAGTTGGCAAAAAGCAGGATTCTGCTGGAACTCTCAGTATTAATTGTGTTGTATTGAATATAAAACGGCCCTGAAAATTAGGTGGTTATTACGTAATTGTTGCCATTGGTTTGTCTGTCTGTTAGTCAGCAAAAAAACTCAAAAGATATGGCCGAATTTTCATGAAACGTTTAGGAAATGACCGAAATGGGAAAATGAACAAGTCAGTACATTTTGGGTCTGATCTGGATAATTTATACGACCGTATTTTCCGGGCTATGGAAAGCACGCTATGGACGAATACTTCCGGTTCATGGAACAAACCGAAAGTAAAGGTTTTCAATCACAGCACCTGCAGTGAGCTAACTTGTCCGAAAGATGGTGCCATAGCACAAACAACAACACACCTTTTTAGTGTTCTATGTGAAATATTTGTTGAATACAAAACATTATGGCCATTAGCGAAGAAACATCCATAAATTAGCCGCACCGTTTTATAAACCACAGAGTTTAGAGCGTAGGGCAAAAGTAACGGCTTATAGTCTGGAAAATATGGTACATTACCATAAATTTGGGATATGAATTTCAACTCTGTGCGTGTGTGCGTGCCTGCCTTCACCCACATAGATAAAGATAGTGGATAACTAACAAGATGCCTCACTCCGTTCTTTCATTCTGCTGTAGATAGCTTAAAAAAGTACAGGCGGATTTTCATCCCAAGTTTTAGGCATATCAGAAATGGGATAAAGAAAAAGTGATTGCATTTTGGGGCTGATCCAGATCACCATCTGGATTGAGAACTTTTTGTTACTATTTGAGATATAGGGCCTGGCCGAAGTCTGCGCTTTTCGAGTGATTTTTCTAGAATTTACATTCTGCTGCTTTTACCAGCCCAGGTTTCACAAAAAGCTTTATATTATATATTATTTTATAGTGCCTCTGGAACCTGAATATGAGACAACACATTGTTTTGGTGCGGGAAATACAATTACGTCAATACAATAATGTGGTAGTGATCAAACACTGTATGAGGAGTTCCTAGTTAAGCAAATATGTTAAATGATTTGGTGGTATACTTACAAACCACTCTGAACTTATGCATGGTCTACATTGTAATAGATGCAAATTTACATAAAAAGTCAATTGTGTTCTCATTGTCAGAAAAGTGAGGTCTAGCGTCATGTGCAGTGGACATTTGTGTTTTGCATAACAAGGCTATTACGTTATGGAATATGTGACTCTGACTAAAAACAAATGTCCACAGCAGAGGACGCTTATACTCGAGGGGATATTAGAAGGTGTTATTTACCTTGAAATGTTTCCACTGTCACTTGCAGTCTTCCTCAGAAGTATCCTTTGACCACTCTGACATGTCCGCTGTTCTTCCAAGGCCCCATAGGAAACCTATTTAGGCTAAATCTATTTGTCATCCACTACAGATATTTAAAATGCAGCATGTCCTTCTAGTCTTGTGTTTTGCTCCGATAGCCTTTCTTCTCCTGTATTTTCTGTATGAAGCAAGGTGATTTTTACCCCTGTAATCTCTTCTCGAACCCACATGTATTAAATACGGAGAGCTACTACAAAGGTCAGGGCGAGAGCGAGATGAATAAAAGTAGAGGAAAAAAACCAAGAGAAGAATAGAGCAGATGGCAGCAATCAAAGACGAAAAAGCACAAAGGCAAAGATGTTAGGAAAAATATAAAGAAACAAACGGACAGATGTAAAAGAACAAGATAAGAAAGAGCCAAGGAACGCCGTGTAAATTTACATGGACAATGCCTTGGGGACCCAATGAAACAAGTGCACTTAACAGATGAAAAAAACAAATTGGATTAGAGTACATAACATTAAAGACTATAAGCTGTACTTATAACTAGTATTATTATTCAATGCCACACTTCCACAAACACGAGAAAAGATGTGTGGCATGTTATTGCAATCAAACATATACAAACATAAATACAGTACATGTTTTTGGCAACACACACATGCAAGATATCGTGCAGGAGATTACATCTGTCATTGCGGGGCTCTTTTCTCCAGCTATACACAGTGGATAAATGCTTTGATTTTGTTTATCCAGCCCGTAATGGAATCACACTGGGTTCCCAGGGCAACCTGTGCAACATATGAGGATGGCCGTATTCTGAGAGAGAAGAGGGGGGCTTAAGGGAGTCGAGCTTGTGGGAAGTCAGCTTTGATGCTCCCCCAAGGGTATTGTCGGTGGTGGAACATTGGGAATTGTTGCCTGGTCTGATTAATAGCTAGGAAACAAAGATTTGTATAAATATATCACACACAAGAACATCTCTGAAGCTCGTCCAGGTCATCTGTTCCTGCTTTGTCCCCTGCGATGCCCAATTGTCTCCAATTGGTCACATTTGAAAGAGATTAGATTGTATCGTCAAGAATCTTGGTGTATTGTGTTACCCACAACAATTTAATGAGGCGAACTCTCTCCTATTTTGAGCGCACAATAATTCAATTAAGCTCTAATATCCTCAGAGCCGTTGCTATGAAGGGACAAACCTGGGAGACTGGAATGCCGCCTAATGTTCGTGGAATTACTAACCCACAATAAGAAGACATTTTTACCATACTCCCTCATTCTTCTCTTTGTGCTCAATGCTGTCTTTATTGCTTCTGTGTGGGAATAATCAGCCATACAAAGACTAAAAATACAAAACTTTGTCTTCTTAGGACACACATTGTGAAAGGCTGATTTCCAGATTTTCCATTTCCGTCTCCTTCCATCCTTTTCAATCCCCCTGACAACATGAGCTGTCACTCGGTGTTACTGCCACATGGGCGAGCGCCGAACCCCCACATCACAGCAGCCTTTGATTGGCCGGGCCTTTCCAGGTCGGCGAGCCGCTGCCTGATAATAACCTTGTTTGATTGCTGGAGCAGAGATGTAATTGATTGATCCGCTCGCCCTTTTCTTGGGGGCTTTTGAAGGAGCCCGCTCAGATGCAAGTGAATGGATGCATGCGTGACATACTACGCAAAGCTCAAGTCGAGACAGACGCTGTGCGATGACTTAAACCACATTTCCACCAAGTGGCTTGCCAAGGTACTGTTTGGGGTGGTTGGTCTTTATTTGGTTTCTGCCACAAACAATGAAGCTATGAAGGACATTCAGAGGGTGTCAATATGTGTAGGGAACTAAACTGGAAAGTGGACAGTAGTTACGTCAAGTGGACCGAGACCAGTAACAACAGTTCCTCCAAAGGCCATGGTTTAGATTGGCCAACCAAGGTACAATTGGAGTGGTTGGTCTTCCAATGGTTTCCACCACAGACAAAAAAGATATGTCGGACATTTAAAGGGTGCCACAAATATTTACTCAACTGAACTGGAAAGTGAGCCATGGTTACCCCATGTTGACTGAGACTGGTGACAACCTAAACGAAAGTTTTACAAAGAGGAACAGCTAAGATTAGCTAACCAAAGTACAAACCCCAAAACCAGTGAAGTTGGCATGTTGTGTAAATGGTAAATAAAAACAGAATACAATGATTTGCAAATCCTTTTCAACCTATATTCAATTGAATACACTGCAAAGACAAGATACTTAAAGTTCGAACTGGTAAACTTTGTTATTTTTAGCAAATATTAGCTCATCTGGAATTTGAGGGGGCGGGGGGTCCTCTCCAAGGTTTCTCATCGTCATTCACATCGACGTCCCATTGGGGTTGTGAGTTTTTCCTTGCCTTTGTGTGGGCTCTGTACCGCGGATGCCGTTGTGGTTTATGCAGCCCTTTGAGACACTTGTGATTTAGGGCTATATAAATAAACATTGATTGATTGATTGATTGATGCCTGCAACATGTTTAAAAAAAAGCTGGCACAAAAAAGCTGGCACAAGTGGCAAAAAAGACTGAGAAAGTGATCTGTCCACATTTAAAATTGTTTTTGGAAACTGTGGTTGTGGTGTCCTCCGGACCAAAGAGGAAAAGAACCATCCGGACTGTTCTAGGCGCAAAGTTTAAAAGCCAGCATCTGTGATGTATGGGGGTGTATTAGTGCCCAAGGCATGGGTAACTTACACATTAATTAATTTCACCATTAATGCTGAAAGGTACATACAGGTTTTGGAGTAACATATGATGCCATCCAAGGAACATCTTTTACATGGACGCCCCCGCTTATTTCAGCAAGACAATGCCAAGCCACATTCTGCACGTGTTACAACAGCGTGGCCTTGTATTAAAAGAGTGCGGGTACTAGACTGGCCTTACTTTAGTCCAGACCTGTCTCCCATTGAAAATGTGTGGTGCATTATGAAGCATTAATACGACAATGGAGACCCTGGACTGTTGAACAACTTAAGCTGTACATCAAGCAAGAATGGGAAATAATTCCACCTGAAAAGCTTTAGAAATTGGTCTCCTCAGTTCCCAAACGTTTACTGAGTGTTGTTAAAAGGAAAGGCCATGTAACACAGTGGTAAAAATGCCCCTGTGCCAACTTTTTTGCAATTTGTTGCTGCCATTAAATTCTAAGTTAATATTTATTTGCAACAAAAAAATTAAGTTTCTCAGTTTGAACATTAAATATCTTGTCTTTGCAGTCTATTCAATTGAATATAAGTTGAAAAGGATTTGCAAATCATTGTATTCTGTTTTTATTTACGATTTACACAACGTGCCAACTTCACTGGTTTTGGGTGTTGTACTATTGGAGTGGTTGGTCTTCTTTTGGTGTCTGCCATGGACAAATAAGAGACAAAGGACACCATTGGAGGATAGTCAAAGGGTGCTAAGGATATGCACTGAAATGAACTGGAAAGTGTGCAATGGTTACCTAAAGTGGACCAAGACTGGTGACAACCTAAACCAAATTTCCACAAAGTGCAACAGTTGAGATTAGCCAACTGAGGTACAGTTAGTGTTTGGTTTCCAGCATGTACATATAAGAGACAACAATGGAGGGCATACAAAGGTTGTTTTCACTATATATGTATTGTACTGAAGTGAACTGGAAATTGGGTAGTAGTTACCCCAAGTGGAGTGGGACTGTGACTACAAGGCTAGCTCTAACTTAAACCACAGTTAGGAATAGTAGGTCTTGATCTTGTTCTGCACCAGGCAAATAAGATAAACTACAATAATGGATGACATCTACAGGATGCCAAAAATGGTCTGGAAACTGTAATCTACAGTAGACACCCTAAGTGGACCAGGACTCTTGTTGAAGTTTTCAGCTTTAAATACTGTCCAGCCTTTACTGACGAGTCCTCATCACCAAATCCACGAGTCACACAACCTCAGATTCACCATCTCCACACATAGCGGCATTTTTAGTTTATTCTAATTATTGTTTTATGGGTAGTTTGTTATCCATAAATATGACTTTAGGTGTAGTTTGTTAAAAATATCCTTTTCCTGAAACAAATCATCTAAAGTTTAGCAAAGGGAACTGGAAAGAGTACAAGCTCTGTTAGTCAAGGAGATGGATGTTCCTGCTCAGTTCGTCCTTCCCTTCCCCATCAATGGCATTCTGATCCGTAGCCGCTCACGCTGGAGTGTCCCCACTGAGTGTGAAAGCCGTGGGAAAATCAAACTGGCAGACTGATTGCATCCTAGTCACCTTTACTCCTTTTAAAAAAAGTGATTTCAAGGCTAGCAGAAATATTCAAAATTGTCTCGTAATCGGCTCTGTGAAACATATTAGCTGGAAAGTTTTAGAGCCAATAAGAAGATTCCTTGGGACTTCAAGCCAGAATTACTAGTGGACATGTGGACTGAACACCAGGGGGAAGAGAGAAGGGGATACAGGAAAAATCCATTATGTTTTGACGTCTCACAGTAGAAGAAAACCCTGAAACGACATTAGGGGCATCTTGTAATCTGATTGCTGCATTGCGAATATGAGATTTCTAATGGATTTGAGCACATTAGAACATCCTTTATTCGTAATATTTATTCCCTGCTGGTTTCCATTGCTGTGTGCTAAGTAGATCGCTTCACTCATGGCTGGAAGGGATGTGTGAAGGGGAGTTTTGTATTATTATTCAGTACAAAAGTCATTATACTGAAAAGTGTCTTTTTTCCAGCTCTTCATCTGTATTTCTTGCTACTTTAGTTATAAAGAAGAAAAAAAAGAAAAGCTTTATTGTTGATCTTTTCAGACACACTCACCTACCTGCGGCTGATTAGAGTAACACAATCTCTGATTAGCATGCACGTTTGCTAGTTCCGACCGACAAATTGCACTAAATCAGCCAATGCGGTGCATCGTGAGCTGTGCGGGGGCTTAATGAGTTCGATTAAGAAGGAAGTCATTTCACATACACGCAAAGATGCGGTGCAGATCGACACACACTCCCAGCCTCCATCATGTTTCACCAGATAGGCGATGGAGTGAAACCATTATGCAAATGTCAGGTGTCAAGTGTAAATGAGATTGGAAGGATGGGAAACAGAAGTATTGAATATCACACCGGCTCACAAGGGACGAAAAAAAAAAACACAGCCAAGGTAATAAGAGGATTCCGGTACGACGCAACGGCAAAGTCTTCCTCATGCTTTAGGGCTGAAAAACAGGCAGGCAGAAATCAAATGTCAGATATTGACGGCAAGTTTATTCTCATCTGTTTTGTTTTTCTCTGCCTTAAATGCAATAGTTGTGCTGTGAATGAAATAAATACATGTATAATATTATGCATATATTATACATATACATATGTACACATTTTATTTATTTGTGCTCATTCACAGCACAACATTTTCATTTAAGGCAGAGAAGAACAGAACAGATGAAAGTAAATGTAAAATATGTATTATTTTTTTACCTCCAATGGGCTCACCACTCATGGGAGGGGCCATAGAGGTCGGGTGCATTGTGAGCTGGGCGGCAGCCGAAAGCAGGGCACTTGGCAGTCCGATCCTCGGCTACATAAGCTAGCTCTTGGGACGTGGAACGTCACCTCGCTGGGAGGTAAGGAGCCTGAGCTAGTGCGCAAGCTGGAGAAGTTCCTGCTAGATATAGTCGTACTCACTTCGACGCACAGCAAGGGCTCTGGAACCAGTTCTCTCGAGAGGGTCTGGGCTCTCTTCCACTCTGGCGTTGCACGCAGTGATAGTCGACGGCAGGTGTGGCAATTCTTGTTTCCCCCCGGCTCAAAGCCTGCACGTTGGCGTTCAACACAGTGGACGAGAAGGTAGCTTCCCTCCGCCTTCGGGTGGGGGGACAGGTCCTGACTGTTGTTTGTGCTTACGCACCAAACAGCTGCTCAGAGTACCCACCATTTTTGGATTCACTGGAGGGAGTACTGGAGAGTGCTCCCCGGGGTGATTCCCTTGTTGGACTTCAACGCTCATATTGGCAACGACAGTGAAACCTGAGGAGGCGTGATTGGGAAGAATGGCCGCCCGGATCTGAACCCGAGTGGTGTTTTGTTATTGGACTTTTGTGCTCGTCACAGATTGTCCATAATGAACACAATGTTCAAACATAAAGTCCGTATGTGCACTTGGCACCAGGACACCCTAGGCCGCAGTTCCATGATCAACATTATAGTTGTGTCATCAGATTTTCGGTCTCATGTTTTGGACACTCTGGTGAAGAGAGGGGCGGAGCTTTTTCTACCGATCACCACTTGGTGGTGAATTGGCTGCGATGGTGGGGGAGAATGCCGAACAGACCTGGCAGGTCCTAGAGAGAGTTTCAATTCCCACCTCCAGAAGAACTTTGAACAGGGAGGTGCTGGACATTGAGTCCGAGTGGACCATGTTCCGTACCTCTATTGTCGAGGCGGCTAATTGGAGCTGTGGCCGCAAGGTGGTTGGTGCCTGTCGTGGCGGTAATCCTAGAACCCGTTGCACCAGCGGTGAGGGATGCCGTCAAGCTGAAGAAAGAATCCTATCGGGTCCTTTTGGCTCACGGTGTGCGGCTTCTGCGGTCACACAGGTAAAAACTCGGACATGGGAGGAGTTTGGGAAAGCCATTGAAAACGACTTCCAAATGGCTTTGAAGCAATTCTGGACCACCATCCGCCGCCTCAGGAAGGGGAAGCAGTGTACTGTCAACACCGTGTATGGTGAGGATGGTGTTCTCCTGACCTCGACTGTGGATGTTGTGGATCAGTGGAGGAAATACTTTGAAGACCTACTGAATCGCACCAACATGTTGAGGAAGCAGTGCCTGGGGAATCTGTGGTGGGCTCCCCTTTTTCTGGCACTGTGGTTGCTGAGGTAGTTAAAAAGCTCCTTGGTGGCAGGGCCCAGGGGGTGGATGAGATCTGCCCGGAGTTCCGTAAAGCTCTGGATGCTGTTGGGCTGTCTTAAATGACAAGACTCTGCAACATCGCGTGGACATCTGGGGCGGTACCTCTGGATTGGCAGACCAGGGTGGTGGTTCCTCTCTTTAAGAAGGGGAACCAGAGGGTTTGTTCCAACTATCGTGGGATCACACTCCTCAGCCTTCCCGGTAAGGTCTATTCAGGTGTACTGGAGAAGGCTACGCCAGATAGTCGAACCTCGTATTCAGGAGCAACAGTGTGGTTTTTGTCCTGGTCGTGGAACTGTGGACCAGCTCTATACTCTCGGCAGGGTCCTTGAGGGTGCATGGGAGTTTGCCCAACCAGTCTACATGTGCTTTGAGGACTTGGAGAAGGCATTTGACCGTGTCCCCCGGGAAGTCCTGCGGGGAGTGCTCAGAGAGTATGGGGTATCGGATTGTCTGATTTCTCCAGGTTGGGGAAGAGATCTTTCCCCAAGTGGAAGGGTTCAAGTACCTCGGAGTCTTGTTCACGAGTGAGGGAAGAGTGGATTGTGAGATCGACAGAGATCAGTGCGGTGTCTTCAGTAATGCGGACGCTGTATCGATCCGTTGTGGTGAAGAAGGAGCTGAGCCGGAAGGCAAAGCTCTCAATTTACCGGTCGATCTACCTTCCCATCATCACCTATGATCATGATCTTTGGGTTATAACCGAAAGGACAAGATCACGGGTACAAGTGACCAAAATTAGTTTCCTCCGCCGGGTGGCGGGGCTCTCCCTTAAAGATAGGGTGAGAAGCCATCCGGTAGGAGCTCAAAGTGAGACACTTGTGATTTAGGGCTATATAAATAAACATTGATTGATTGATTGTTTGATGGATAAAGCCGCTGCTCCTCCACATTGAGAAGAGCCAGATGAGTTGGTTCGGGCATCTGGTCAGGATGCCACCCGAACGCCTCCCAAGGGAGGTGTTTAGGGCACGTCCGACCGGTAGGAGGCCACGGTGAAGACCCAGGACACGTTGGGAAGACTTTGTCTCCCAGCTGGCCTGGGAACGTCTCAGGATCCCTCGAGAGGAGCTGGACGAAGTCGCTGGGGAGAGGGAAGTCTGGGCTTCCCTGCTTCCCCGCGATCCGACCTTGGATAAGCGGAAGAAGATGGATGGATGGCATTAATATTATTACTAAATAAATTATTATGAAAAACTAATATACCGTATTTTTTGGAGTATAAGTCGCACCGGAGTAAAAGTCGCACCTGCCAAAAATGCAGAATAAAAAAGGAAAAAAACATATATAAGTCGCACTGGAGCCCGGCCAAACTGTGAAAAAAACTGCGACTTATAGTCCGAAAAATACGGTATGTGTGAATTTATATTATAATTAATAGTAAGTCTGTAATTGTACTATATTTTTTATTTTAATAAAATAAAATAATATTATTTTATTAAATTGTGTATTTATTCTGAAATGATTATATATATATATATATATATATATATATATATATATATATATATATATATATATATATATATATATATATATGTAAATATATACAGGTAAAAGCCAGTAAATTAGAATATTTTGAAAAACTTGATTTATTTCAGTAATTGCATTCAAAAGGTGTAACTTGTACATTATATTTATTCATTGCACACAGACTGATGCATTCAAATGTTTATTTCATTTAATTTTGATGATTTGAAGTGGCAACAAATGAAAATCCAAAATTCCGTGTGTCACAAAATTAGAATATTACTTAAGGCTAATACAAAAAAGGGATTTTTAGAAATGTTGGCCAACTGAAAAGTATGAAAATGAAAAATATGAGCATGTACAATACTCAATACTTGGTTGGAGCTCCTTTTGCCTCAATTACTGCGTTAATGCGGCGTGGCATGGAGTCGATGAGTTTCTGGCACTGCTCAGGTGTTATGAGAGCCCAGGTTGCTCTGATAGTGGCCTTCAACTCTTCTGCGTTTTTGGGTCTGGCATTCTGCATCTTCCTTTTCACAATACCCCACAGATTTTCTATGGGGATAAGGTCAGGGGAGTTGGCGGGCCAATTTAGAACAGAAATACCATGGTCCGTAAACCAGGCACGGGTAGATTTTGCGCTGTGTGCAGGCGCCAAGTCCTGTTGGAACTTGAAATCTCCATCTTTATAGAGCAGGTCAGCAGCAGGAAGCATGAAGTGCTCTAAAACTTGCTGGTAGACGGCTGCGTTGACCCTGGATCTCAGGAAACAGAGTGGACCGACACCAGCAGATGACATGGCACCCCAAACCATCACCCAACCATGCAAATTTTGCATTTCCTTTGGAAATCGAGGTCCCAGAGTCTGGAGGAAGACAGGAGAGGCACAGGATCCACGTTGCCTGAAGTCTAGTGTAAAGTTTCCACCATCAGTGATGGTTTGGGGTGCCATGTCATCTGCTGGTGTCGGTCCACTCTGTTTCCTGAGATCCAGGGTCAACGCAGCCGTCTACCAGCAAGTTTTAGAGCACTTCATGCTTCCTGCTGCTGACCTGCTCTATGGAGATGGAGATTTCAAGTTCCAACAGGACTTGGCGCCTGCACACAGCGCAAAATCTACCCGTGCCTGGTTTACGGACCATGGTATTTCTGTTCTAAATTGGCCCGCCAACTCCCCTGACCTTAGCCCCATAGAAAATCTGTGGGGTATTGTGAAAAGGAAGATGCAGAATGCCAGACCCAAAAACGCAGAAGAGTTGAAGGCCACTATCAGAGCAACCTGGGCTCTCATAACACCTGAGCAGTGCCAGAAACTCATCGACTCCATGCCACGCCGCATTAACGCAGTAATTGAGGCAAAAGGAGCTCCAACCAAGTATTGAGTATTGTACATGCTCATATTTTTCATTTTCATACTTTTCAGTTGGCCAACATTTCTAAAAATCCCTTTTTTGTATTAGCCTTAAGAAATATTCTAATTTTGTGACACACGGAATTTTGGATTTTCATTTGTTGCCACTTCAAATCATCAAAATTAAATGAAATAAACATTTGAATGCATCAGTCTGTGTGCAATGAATAAATATAATGTACAAGTTACACCTTTTGAATGCAATTACTGAAATAAATCAAGTTTTTCAAAATATTCTAATTTACTGGCTTTTACCTGTATGTATGTATGTATGTATGTATGTATGTATGTATGTATGTATGTATGTGTATATCTAGTTATTTATTTATTTTTTACAAAAAAATCAATTTCACTCCATTTTCTCAATGTGCGAAAACATTTTATTAACCTTGGGTGAGTGAGTTTAGTAACATAACTCAAAAAGTTATGGGTACATTTTGATGAAACTTTTACAAAATGGGATTAGGAACAAGTGATTTGATTTGGAAGTGACAGACAAAGAAAAAACAACACGCACACACATGACAATTACAGCATCCAGTCAGATCTCTCAAACTAACAGCCAACAGAGGTATATACGGTATTTTTGTATGAGATGCATTTAAACATTTGGACCTGACAGTCTTCTGCTCTCCCCTCTCTCACTCCCACCTTTGGTCTCACTCATAGCTCATATACTTTATTGACAAAGGCTCTCGCGCCCGATATTCAGCTGTGAACACGAACCCCAAAGTGCAACACAACAAAGTTAAATGTCAAGGTTGGCCTCGCCAGTGGACACGACAACAACCAGCAGCACCAAAGAATCGATGAATAATTTAACCCCTCACATCATATTATTCGCCCCTTCTGGCTGTGATGTGTACAAAAAGGCCAGTGTCACTCTGAGCGGCATCCACCTTCATTTTATGTCCGCTCTCTGCGTTGTGATGTGTGGCGGTATTATCCCAGCTGTAGCTTTTATATGACGGACACCTCGCCTCGGAGCAGAAATTGCATTTTGCGGGCCGTCGCCAATATGAGAGCTGTCACCCGATTTTTCCTCCCCTACGGGCCATGCAAACCCTGATTGAGGCGTTCTTTAAAGTGACGTCTATCTTTCTTCACCTCTTTCCTGATGTTGTCCACTTCCCTCCTCTTTTACCTCCCTTGCCCCTTACTCACCTCCTTCCCACCCACTCCTCATCTGCTCTCCTGATAGCTTGGGGAGCCCTCGGGTGTGTTACAGATCTTTCGCCACTAGTTCTCTTCCCTGCACTTTTCTTTTTAAATTCAATCAGGCCTTCACCCGGGCCCCGAGAACTATTTCAATTTACTACCCACAGGATGGAAAGCCCACAGTGTTTAACATGAAGGTCTTGAAGGAATGGGAGACGTCGAATAGAGGCAAAGGAGGTTTATGAGAGATAACAGCATTGCAAAGAGCATTACATAAGATAAGCAAAAAGTGATGACAGCGGTGATGAAATAAATGAAGAGATAATACATTAAAGTGTTGTTTATGTTGTGGGTGGTACATTATGTATTATTTGCATAAAGTCTGAATGCAATTATAATTTGTGGCGCCCCCAAAGGGTTGTGCTTAAGATGCTTTGGAAGACACGTTCACATACTTATCCTCAAAGTTTTATATTTTGGCCAATTAGTTGCGAAGTCCCCCCTGCTTTTGGTTGATGGCCATGTTTTGTTCTGTGCTCAGCAGACCTCTAAAGCAGGGATTTTATTAACTTTTTGACCTCGAGGCCCAACTTTTCCAGTACATAGGGGCCCAGTACCCACTCAAATATTACCACTAAATTAGTAATCTTACTCTTGATCATATTCATATTTGATAATTATATCTTACTATCCAGTTGAACGGGTGTAAACCTTGTAAAATGATATGAAAGCATGTCTTAATCACAAAGATGATTATTTATTTAACACATACACCGGCACTTATAACAACAAGGCTTAGGTCAGGTTCATTACAAAATGAATACAAAAGAATGCAAAAAAAAGGGACTGATGAAAAAATATATACAAATAAATGTACATACAAATATGCAGTGCTAAAATAATTACATCCATCCATCCATCCATTTTCTACCACTTGTCCCTTTCATTTGAACAAAATGATCAATAATAATTGAATGATAACTATGTTTGTTAAACAAACTGTCAATAAAATTAAAGTGCAAATGAAAATACAGAAGAGACTTTTGCTCCAGACTTTTTCTGATTGAAATTGTAATGAATCATTTAGTCAACTGCCCACCACATTACTGCCACAAGTGGTGGACAAATGTATTACAAGTGAGTACCGCTGTGATGTTTACGGACCACAGCTGAGAAACATGTTTTTGTCTCGTGGTCCTATGGTTAAGAATAGGGGTGTAACGGTATTAAAATCTCATGGTGAGATATTACGACGGTATTAAGGTCACTGTACAATATTATTGTGGTATATGTCCAAAAAAAGACTTAAAATGCCACAGTTTGTACAATGAAGTGGCAGGGATGTTTAGGATAAACACGCTTACTGTAATTAAACACAAACATAATGCTCAAATGTTGTAACCATAGTTATTACTACAAACATGTATGTTTAAGTGCAAATAAATGTGCAGGAACGTTCACTGTTTCAATTATTATTATTTTTTTTACAGCTGATGTGTTTTAAAGCGACAATTTAAACATTCAGTGGAACAAGTGTAAAACAACAATGTTCACTTTAGTGTCTTTCAACTTTTACTTTATGGGAAGCAATGTCCTCTATAGTAGACATTTGTTAAGTGAGTTTGGAAAAGGCTGTTTCTCAGAAAATGTTACTAACAACCTAACTTTTAGTAAAGTAAATACCACAAAAACTGATGTTTAGCCTTGCGGGTTTCAAATATATATTCTGGGTGATGGTTTATGAGGTGCGGGCGACTTGTCCAGAGTGTGCTCTGCCTTCCGCCCGGCTGGCTGTGTCGCCATGGAACCGCTAGAGACGAAACTGGTGTGCTGTGCTTTGCAGAACGCAGACTTTCTTACCTGCGCCAAAAAGGGTTATGTTTTCGCCAGCGTTTGTTTTTGTGTTTGTTAGCAACATAACTAAATAGTTATGGTCAGATTTTGATGACATTTTCAGGAAATGTCCAAAAAAGCAATACCACTTATCTATTACGAACACTTACACTCTCTGCGTACGCTGTTTCACGCCCCCACATTGCCAATCCTGCCCTGCGCAGAGGGTCCAGGGAGTGTAGTTTATATCAGACTCGGCCAACGCTAGAGCGCCAGAAAAAAACTACACTCACCAAGTTTTTGTGATACCGTCACACGTCACGGCATTACGACTTTGAAACTGCAATACCCTGGTACCTGCAATAAAGTTACATTCCTATTTAATTTGTTGATTTTACTGTACTAAACACCTCAAAATTACAGTTGGTTTTGGTTTGTAGAGCGCATTGAGGAATTTCAAGTTAACTTATGGGGGTTTAATAACAGCGTCCCCGTGTGTTGTATTTGTTAGAAAAATATTAGCCTTTTTGACACATTTTCACCCTTTCTCATGCAGCAGAGTTTCAATATAGGGTGTCATCCCTTTTTCACATGGCTGCAGCACCTTCTCAAAGCATTTGCAGCTGAAATCTACATCCTACATCGCTGTAGCTCTTATATCCATGTAAAAATCTTGAAACCATTTGCACCCTCAGTCATCCCTTTTGACCTTTTCTTGCTCAGCTCAGCTTTCCACCGGCCAAATCAACCCCTCGCGTTCATCTTTCCCCCAGCCATCCCCTTTCTGTGCAGGTTAAGTGCTTTTTTTTCCCACTCGCTACTTTTCACACTTGGCTTTCCGAGGGATTGCCTTAGCTATTTGAGTCCGGTTTCACGGCGTAAAAAGGGAGCCTATTTAAACCATCAGCTGTGGTTAGAGTAACAACATAGCTTGTGCACTTTCCCACAGCTGATACTCGCTCAGTTACGCTCCAGAATTGCCCAACAGGGCAAAATGACGACATTGTTTGTTTGAATGATGTTTAAAAGCCACTTATGTTATCCTATCTACCACCTGCTCATATATGACTGTCCCATCAAAGGGTTGTGTCCCCTGTTGCTTCTCACACCATAGAACCAGCCATGGAGGGTGCCATCACCTGTCTCTATTGACCGACTTTGCACAAAGCGCACAAAAGCCGTCATTTAAAGGCAGTAGTCTCCCATTGTGACAGCGGGGCATCTTCTCTGGATCTACACTGGGTAGCATTAGAGAGGAAGAGTTAACTGCTATTGCATATGAATGAATCCTGTGTATTTACATCCTTACCTGTTCCTTGAGTTCATGCTTGTTTAATATGTAAATGTGCTTTTTTCCCCCCTGCCAAACTGAAAAAATATCAAAAAGGTTATAAAATAGAAAATGATTGACAAATATTTGAAAATAATTTATTGAATAAAGCAGAAAAAGAATAGGAAATCATACATAAATTATATTATATATTAAAATTATATGTTAAATTATATAAATAAAATACAATAATGTATATGTAATTATATATAATAAATATAAAGTAAAAACAAAAATGTAGAGAATGAAACCAAATAGAAATACATTTTTAAACAAAATTAAAACAAACAAACCAAGTAGTCCAGTTGCGATTGATTGAATACCTTGGGAATGCAATGACGTGTGGATGAGACATCAACAGAAAAATCGTGGCTCATCCGAAAAATCCGTCCGTCCCTGGATTTTGCGATGCTATGATCACGTCAATTCACACAAATTCAACCAATTATGCATGGCCTTGCAACTTTGTCCAAACTTTGCAACTTCGCCACACATTTTGGCCAGTCAGCAACGTTTTCACCTATGAAATGTGTCTCTCAGCTGTGCTTAAACACCCACATCAACTGTCTAATCAAAACGTTTTGTTTCTTGTGAAACAGAAACAACAGTGTGTAACAATATACAGTATCAACTGTACAAACTATTTATTGTCAATTGTTGTCCTGTGCATAGCTCAGACCTACTTCCCGTTCCTATCTATGTAGCTAAGCCTTCTGGATAATGTAGTATAACAACATTTTAGCAACATGTAGGTGTCCTTACTTTCTAGTTTGCATACATTTGTATGTATATAGGTCACCTTTTTAGTTTTTTTAAAAAGCCAAATCATAAAGACGAACACCATTGTTCATACTCAAACGGAGGCTTAATACCCACGAGGAACATAATAACATTAGGTAGTCTGCTGCACGCCTTTTTCAAAAAATATAAGCTTCGAAGGAAAAGACTAATGTTGCTAGTGCTAAGGTGTTCTCTGCCGCAGACTTGGAGGGAGTTTCGAAAAGATGGAGGGCAAGCGTTAGGAAGATGGAAGAGCTGCGGCAAGACTGTGATTTGTCTTTAAGGTTGGTGACTCAGCGGCGTCAGCTAAACAAGGCCGTCTCATTTCCTGTTGTCTGCAGGAAGCAGCTGTCTCGCTGCTTGTCGGGTGCTCATCAATCTGCCCCCATTTTAATTGGTCTGCGCTGCTCTGCGTGCACAAATGCACACAAACTGGCACACAAACACAACTGGGAAGCACATAAAAGTCACCGTGGTAGTGGACCTAGTCCTGTACCTTGTGGTATGCCAGATTTGCATGCTTCCTGAATTTGCATAAGATTAACGATAAGTTGATTTTGAGCGGTGTGTGTGATGATTGGTGTTTATTAGGGATGTAACGGAATCAAAATCTCACGGTACGATATTATCACGGTATTAAGGCCACGGTATAATATTATTGCAGTGTATATAACCAAAAAATAAAGCTTCATAAAAAAATGCCATAGTGTGTAAAATGAATTGGCATGAATGTTTAAGATAAACACGCGTACTTTAATTGAACACAAACATAATGCTCAAATTTTCTAATCATATTTATTACTTCAAACAAGTATTTTTAAGTGTAAATAAATGTGTAAGAACATCCAGTGTTTCAAGCACATATTAAAAAGAATAACGTACAGTTGGTCTTTAAAGTAACAATGTAAACATCCAGTTTAACAAGTGTATAACAATTATGTACAGTTTAGTGTCTTTCAACATTTACATTATGGTAGGCAGTGTCCTCTACAGTGGACATTTTTTATATCAGTCTGGAAAATATTGTTTCCCAGAAAAGTAATCTAATAACTTCTGATAATATAAATGCCTTACTAACTGATGTTTGGCTTCAAATATCTTTTCTGTGTAACGGTTTATGAGATGCCGACTTGTTCACCCCTGCCTTTCGCCCAAGTGCAGCTGGAATAGGCTTCGGCCCCATCTATTCCGCGACATCGACAGAGACGAGCTGTAGAAAAATAGATGGATTGAGGATCTATTAAGCAGGTTTTTATTTTACTCATGTTTCTTGCGTTGAACATTTCTTTGTGTGTGATTTCCCGAGATGAGACCAGCTGTGTCGCCTTGGAAACGCTCGAAACGAAAATGGCGCGCTTTGCTTTGCAGAACGCAGACTTTCTTACCTCCACCAAAGAGGTTATGCTTCTGCCTCAGCTTGTTTGTTAGCAACACACCTCAACCAGTTATGGGCGTATTTATTGTCCAAAAAAAGTATTCCTTTTATTTACGACGAGTACGAACATATTTCACTGCCTGCTTACGGCGTTCCATGCCCCCCACCTTACCGTTCCTGCGCTGCGCAGAGGGTTCTAGGAGATGTAGTTCATTTACAGATCCAACGCCAATACGCCAAACAAAAACTACACTCACCAAATTTTTGTTTGATGCTGTCACACGTCACGGTATTATTGTGAAGGCTTTGAAACCGAAATACCGTCACATCCTTAGTGTTTATCATTAGAGGTGTGCAGCTTAAATGCTGACCTGGAATAATTGCTTGTGCGTGCCGACTGCGGTCAAGCTGCAAAACAATAACACTGAGAAGTGTTATCACACAGCGACAGTCCATTTTGTCTGTCATCCATCTTGGTTCGTGTAAATAGACCTCTGCTTTATATCCCATTAGCTCCGCTCTCGCCCAAGTAAAGCTGCTGATTATGAAGCCAATTTATATCTGCTGCTGTAAGCACCAGGACACACACACGCTCCCATCATTTCCGTGGTGCATCTTTACACCTTGCACACCCACTCTTTCTTTTGCGCTGTTGTGCAAACACACACTTGCTTGCCGCCACATGCACTACACCCACGCACAACAAAGGCATGGGTAGCATCAGGGTGCAAACAGCAGGATGTCAGGTGTCGGCGTTGATGTGTGGAGGGACGAGCATATGCATAAAACTGTGCGTGAAAAGTCATTGAATGACGCACTGCATTGTTGTATCATGTACACATTCACCTCAACTTTTACTTCTAATGCTACAAAACATCCATAAAAGAGAGGCTGGCAGGGGAAGTTGACACACTGCCATCTAGAGGTAGATGTGGGTATTGCACAAACAATGTTGGACCACAAGGCAGTGTTTTTCAACCTTTTTTGAGCCAAGGCACATTTTTTTCATTGAATAAATCCAGAGGCACACCACCAACAGAACACATTAAAAATGATACTCAGCAGCTGATATTGACAATAAAAAGTCGTTCTCACAAGTGTTGGATATGAATTCAAACTATAACCAAGCATGCATCACTATAGCTCTTGTCTCTAAGTACTGTCACGACCTGTCACATCACACCGTGACTTATTTGGAGTTTTTTGGTGTCTTCATCTGTATAGTGTTTTAGATTTTGTCTTACGCTGCTATTTTCATGACTTTTCCTGTTTTGTTGGTATTTTCCTGTAGCAGTTTCATGTCTTCCTTAAGCGCTATTCCCCGCACCCCATTTGTTTTAGCAATCAAGACTATTTAAGTTGTCGCTGTTCTTCTTTGTGTGGACCTTGTTGATTGTCATGTCATGTTCGGATGTGCTTTGTGGACGCCGTCTGCTCCACACGCTGTAAGTCTTTGCTGTCGACCAGCATTCTGTTTTTGTTTACTTTACAGCCAGTTCAGTTTTAGTTTCGTTTTGCATAGCCATCCCTAAGCTTCAATGCCTTTTCCTAGCGACACTCACCTTTTGTTGATTTTTGGTTTAAGCATTAGGCACCTTTTTACCTGCACGCTGCCTACCGCTGTCGTCGAGTATTAACACGGTTACTCTGCCGAGCTCGAGACAGTACCGACACTCAACAACGACACATTTGCGGATTATAACTACTAGTTTGCAAAGAATATTCTTAACCCAAATAGGTGAAATTACATAAACTCCCACGGCACACCAGACTGTGTCTCACGGCACACTAGTGTGCCGCGGCACAGTAGTTGAAAAACACTGCCACAAGGTATTCAATGTCAAACAAAAGCAATCATAGTGAAAGAGGGTGTTTAGTAAATAGTATTATCAAGAGAGGCGTACCTTATTTGTGTATGTTGTGTGTACTAATCTGTCGTCCAAATCAAGCATTCAGATTGTAATTTCCCCTCATCAAACTTTTTTAATTTTCCTGCTCTTTAAAGCGCTGCCAATCGAAATCTCTAGAGAAGCCCTGGCGACGGCGTTTGCGATAATTGATTAAACGGCGACATAAAAGTAAACAAATGTGTATTGCGGTGCGATAATCCGGAATAGAGTCGATATCGAACGTGCAGTTGAATAACAATTAAAAAGAAGCCAACGGAAGATTTAGCGTCGGGGCCCCGAGCCAGACGCAAGGAGCGCTAATGTTGGTTGAAAAACTCATCAAGTGTCTCCATCCATTAAAATCCTTTAATGACTCTGACATTCTTGCTGAAGTGGCTGGGGAGTGCTGCAGGAAAGAATAATTGCAAATAGATAAGTGCTTTCAAGTGTCACCAGCATGTTGACGTGGTCCTTTATCGCTCTCAGTTCACACGCGGCCGCCGTGTCCCGTCCTTGATGGGTGACAGCTCCCCTCAGAACCCGACTTTCCCCTACGGGCGGCAAAATCAGGATTCAAAACGCAGAACCTAGCTTCATGCCTGCAGGCGGGAGAATCGTGGGAGATAAAGAAAAAATAATGCTGAGTCTCTCATCCATGGTTACTCTGCCCGTCTTTGTCTTTATCCCGTTTCTCATTCGCCATCATTGCGCCTCTGCTGTAGATGGAGACGGATAATAGGAACACGGCCCTTTTTCCAATTTAAGAACCGTTTACCTTTGGTTTACTTTTGGGCTACAGTGCGTGAATGAGAGGTCTCTTCATCGTCATCAACCTTTTTGAGCGTGCTGGGCTCGTTTGTGTCGGCTTCTGGCAAACCTCAAAGTCATCTAATATTACTGTCATGTAACGACGTATAAAATAAGGAAAAGACATACCGGTATATGAAATAAACAATTTGCATAACACAAACATTAAATACAGACTTACTATTGGTGCCAGGCTGGAGTTTGTCTTCCAGGCAGAAGATGATAATAGTGTGGTTGATGTGCAGGAGTTACAGGTGCCACATGTTTTTTGCTGACTATTTTGTTGCAGAGCTTTGTTTTAGTAGTGGTCAGCGTGCAGTATCCAGTCATACTCAAGTACAGGCAAACCTGTCTATGGCGGCCGCCTATCTATGGCGATCGCTTGCCAAAAGCAGTCACAAAAACTTCCCCTGCAGGGAAAAGTGGTGTTATAAAGCTTGTCAGTAGTGGCCACCTGTTTATCGCAGCCAGCAACCACTTATTTTGCATCGCTTTATAGTATTTATACTTTGTTTTGCAGCCACGAGCATAAAAACTGTATGCCATGATGCAGTGGCAAGGCACGTTTTATTTATATTTGTGCTCAAGGTAAATCAAAGTGAGTTACCTTATCTTTACCTATGTAAAATTACAAGAAAGCGAATAAAATCATTACTAAAATTACAATCATCATAAAAAATTATTGTAAATTAATTAAATTCAAATCAAATAATTTAAATAAGATACTTTCAGTTGCCATATACACAATTAATTAAAAGGGTTTTCTGTTACGACCTCTTATGCCGGGTCATTCTTTGTTTAGTTTTGAGGTGTTTTTCCTGTGTTTTTGGTTCACGTCCTGTCTTGTGCTCTTATTTTGTTTCCACGTCCTGTTCTGTTTTTGTCATCCCTGCAATAGATTCAACTCTGCTGCTTTGTACTGTGTTTTCCACCTGAGGGTGATTAGTGATTGTGTTTCACCTGCTGATGATCTTCACCTGGGCACTATTAAAGCCAGTCTCACTTGTATGTTGGTGTGGGATCATTGTTTGAGTTTGTTGGAGTTACGTTCAATTGTACTAGTGATTCTAATTTTGTATTTTCTTTTGTTGTAAGCTCTATGTTAAGCTTACCTTTTTCGCATGCACAGTTTCCCCTGTGCTATTCTGTGCATTTCCCTGCTGCACTGTATTTGTGTTTTTAAACATTTGGACATTAAATACACTTCTGCCTGCACGCTGCATGCTAACTCCCACCCGTGGCTGTTGATCATGCGGTGGGTACTTGCGTCTGGTATCCGCTTCCTGAGGGGGAAGCTAGCACTGGTAGCTGTGAGGGTGGTGACACACAGCTTCCTCTCTCAGGGTAATCTCTGCAAACGCTCGAAGCGACTTCTTCACAGATGAAGGTACAGTGCCACGAGTTAAAAGTAAGACACGTTCTTACTTCAGATGAGGCTGAAAGTCAGTATTGTGACTTGCGCTGGTTAAAGCAAACACATCAAATCACACTACCACTACCTGTAGGTCTTGAGGATTCACTACATTGAAAACCTAACAACATCACCACTGCCCATGCTAACTAACACACTCCCTCATTTGTTCTCAAACGTTTAACTAAAAAGCAAGCTGCAGCGCTATACTCAACACAACATTGCCATTTCTAATGTCTCATCCCTTGTGTTTCCTAATCCAATGTTTCCCATCATATCCAACTTCAATGTTTGAGTTCGTCATGACAACCTGTCTTAAGTGGTCACTTTTACTGTTTTCCTTGTTTGGTCGCTATTTACAGCTTTGACTGTAAATACAACTTTGTATTTAATGCCAGTATGGAATGTTCTGGGTAGCTTCTTTTATTAACTTTCATCCAAAATAACTGAAGAGAAAACCTCTCCTCACACTAAACACACAAGACATTTGGCGAATGAGCATGTTTGGAAGTGACAAAATCATATTTAATTAACTGCTCTTTTAATTTGGATTGGATTTTACTTTCTCCCCTGGTAGCGCCATACTCCCTTTTTTCCCTGAGAATGTTTTTCAGCAGCCCCAATACGAAAGCTTTTTCAGTGTAGTCTTGTCTATTCATGTACACACTGAACAACTTCAACACTTGGGTGACATCAGAGTAAAATAAAATGATTGCATATGCTAAGGAAAAAAATAGCCCTGTTATGCAAAACAATTGTTTACTGCAGAGGACTGACTTTTTTTTTTTTTTTTTTAAATAGACACAGCTATTTACAAAAATACACAAACGTATATATATATTTTTTATTTTTTTATTTTATTTTTTTACATTTTTTATTTTTTATTTTTATTTTTTTTATTTTAATTAAAAAATGTTTCTAATACAAAATGTTTTAAAAAATAGAAAAAACATTTTTTCATTTACATTTTCTATATTTTACATAAATGGTAAAAAATACAAAAACATTAAAAGATTTGCAGACAAATTGTGTGTTTTACGAAAAAAGACCCTCCCCATTTTTTTTTATTTTTACAGTATCACGGTACATTACATTTTATTATTATTATTCTAAATATGAACATTTCCAATAAATTCAAAACATTTACATTTATTGGCTTTTTCTATTACATTTAAATGTCTTTTACGGCCGAGTTCGAACCCGCCACTGTTTAGAGACCATGCTGTAGACGGTCAAGACCGTTCTCTCTTTCAGCAATCAGAGCGGCTTAGGATGCGGTGCGTTAACTCATTCACCCTAATTCCCTGTCGGTATAAATACATAATGCCATTTTAGAGCCTAAGTATTCTTCTGTGCGCTCACACACACACACAAACACACACACACACACACACACATTCACACAGGGCATGACATAGACAATTATGGGGCTCCAAAGCATAGACTCTGACATCTGTTTGCTAATGACAGATAATTACATGCTGTCAAGCGCAATCACCAGTTGTTGCCCAGGAAGTGGATTTCGATGTTGGTTCGAAAGGGGGGATGCTACACCTTGAGAAGAATATCAAGTAATTGCTGGAGGCCAGCTTTGAGAGTGTGTAGTAAACGTGATCAATAGCATTTATTGCAGCGCGGTTCCCACTGGTGCTTGGAATGCATACATTTGCAGGAACAATCCCAACAAATGGATAATTAGCCAGAAATCTGATCCCGAAAGTGTTTGAATTTGACATTGGCCATGCTGCGAGTAATTGTTTTATGTGCTGATCACTAATCATGATCCTTTAGCGGTAATTGACGCCCACTACTATATTACAACCTTTGCTGCTTGTCAATGTTTGTGTGAGCGCGTCAGGGCGGGTAAGTGAATTATTTAAGGTTATTAAGATTTCACACGCCAGGCTGAGTTGTCAACGTGAAGCTCGCAGCCAGGTCTGTTCAGTCTCCATAGCAACCCGGCTGATGCTTCTGATGTGTAGGTTTGTGTTATCACCTGTTCTATTATCCGCTGAGTGCTTTTGTCGGCAGCTTAGCTTTTGTGCTAATAAACAAAATTGCCCTGACATGGCCAGTCGCAGCCCTTTTATCCCAGTTACCCCGCTTAAACTCCCCCGCTGCCCAGTGTCCTCGACTCCTCGGCTGCAGATGGCACTTTTACTGCTCAGACCCTGCCGCATTACTCAAATGTTATCACCTCTGTTGGCAAAAATCCATCTGCGCGCGCAGACAAACTCACCAATCCATCATCTTGACGCTCGTATCGAAAACAATGACAGTAATGACAGCCCAAGATGGATCTTGAGCCAACTAGGCACGCCGTTAAAGTGGCAACTTTTTGTCTTGAAATCGATTTGTTAAAGATGAAGTTGTCAGCAGAAAGAGTAGTGTGTGTGGGGGGTGTTTTCAAGTTCTGTACATATTTTGAGAGGAGCTGTTTATCTGGCCACCATTGTTGTTGTTTTTTCCACTTTTTTCTTGACAGCTTTAATTAGGCCACAGTAGAGTTTCTTCCACTATTTGTTACGGTCCAGTTTGGAGAATCAATGAAGGATTTGCAGTCGGTTGAGACTGTCTCTCTCTGACACACAAAGGCCTCCAGTCTTGCTGACTAATTGGGTGCAAATGCTGAGTAGTGTGCGAGGCTGCCGGGAGGCTGAGAGCTGGCCACTCCATATTCAAATGCTCAAAATCAAGTTTTTTTATGAGCCAATAACAACTAAGAAAGCCAAGAATTGACGGAATGCATATATTATTGACATGCTAACTTGGCCATCCTTGGAAACCTCACTTCATTCACTTTGCATCACCTTGTATCGAGTGAGACAGTAATACCTCAACTTTTGTAATACAAACTGTCGAAAACCGAAGCAATTTTTCTCGTTAAATATAATGTAAATCCAATGTATTCTGTCCAGACACTCCAAAGTATGAACACAAAAATATTTTGCAGACAAGTAGAAAAGCACTCGGAACGAGCAGAACATGGCAAGGCCCAAACTCCCAATTGTCCAAAAAATCCTGACTCCAGACAGTTATCCTGATCACCCCCAAAATATAATCATTGTTTCTTATCCCATTTTTGACATTTTCCAAAAGTTTCATCAGAATCAGAAAATAATTTTTTCAGCTACGGTATATTGCTAACTAACTAACTGACTGTGGGGTAATCATTATAGTTGTACATGCAGAAAACAATGTGAAATACATAATGAATAAAATGTATAAATCAACAGTTGACATCCTTTTTACGTTTTATTAAAAACTTGGTGAAGATGCAATTGGTGACGATGGCAATCAATGGAGGGCAGGGGAAAACTGTCTTCTTTCTTTGCTACTACTTTCTTTAATTCAGTAGTGTTTCTCACCTTCTTGGTCAAATTGCTGGCTATTTTGGTCCAATGGTTGATTATTTTGCAGTCATACTCAATTAAAAAAGAAGATGAGGCACCAACATGTGGGATTCTTTGTTTGGGACACCAGATTTCGAGGAATGATTTGCGGACAAAGTGTCTAGTTCTTTGCATGCAATTTTTACTTGACAATATCGGAGTTGGTGTACGAAAACAAGATTTTGGCAAAAGAATATTCTACTTATATTTAATATTGAATCCTACAAAAGGAGGGGCACACAAAAAGTTAAGCACCACTGTACCCGTTTTCAAAATGTAAAACATTCTTTAGTTCAAATGGTCCAGAACCACACGTTGCTTATCTGTTTAGATTCCCACAGCTGCCCGTCAAGGCAGCAAACTAGTAAGGTCTGACTTGTGTACTGAAATCCTTAGAATATGTCACGGTCTGTGAGTCAACTTTTTATTTTTTTATTTTTTTTTCCTTTGTTTGGTGTTTCTTCCTGTTGAGCACTCTTACTTTTGTTCTACTTCTTGTATTGTGTTTTGTTCTGCAGTAAGTTTCGCCTGCTTCTGAGCGCTACTCTCCCCACCTGTTCCTGGTTGGCAATTAGGAGGGTTTATACAGGAGCGTCAACTGCCTGGTTCATTGTTTCCTGTATGCCTCGGTGAATTGCATTGTCTACTTAAGTTCCTGCACAACCTGTGTTGTTGTTTTTTCCTGGTGTTCCTATTAAAGGGACCATCTCACTTGCACGTCGCTTGCTGTCTTGGCATCCTAAAGTCACGCAAACAATCACAATGTGCAAATGAGTTACATTAAAAAACATTACAATTCCGAACTATCCAACATCTCTCAAATGAATGTTCCTTCCCCAAACGTGTTAATTTGCAATGATGCAACTCTTATCTCTGCATCAGTTTAACTCCAAACCAACAACATCTTTCTGCTGTGTTTAACAGGAGAATCTTTCGTCTTTGCTGCATTTTCTCCTCAAATGACCCTCGCTCTGTTTTTGTTGTCTTGGGGTCATGGTTAGCACACGTCTTGTAGGTCACCGTGTCGCGTTTTTGATTTATTTGTGCATTTATATGTGCCGCGCGCTTCAGAAGGCGCCCGCTCGTGTGTGACGTCGCCCCTTTGGCGCTCCGCGAGAGGAGGTCAGCGGCTAGCAATCCTGACAAACGAGGTGCCACGGCGAAGGCATACGTTACCGCACGACCTATTTCTGGACAACTAGGTAGCAGATTGTTGATATTTTACCTTTCTTTGTTTTCTCCGTGTCAATAGCCAATTGATTTCTATGAAGTCGCACCTTTGTCACCCTTTTTTTCTTTCATCAGTCTGACAGGTGTATTTTTTTGGGTTAAAAAATGGTGGGGACTAATGTTCAACATTTGTCTCAACAAATCTTTTCAGATTCATCCATGAGATCGAGATGAACATGGGGGCAGGCCAGGCCAAGCAGTGCCAACTCCGCACCTTCCTGACGTACTACATCAACGACCTTTTCCTCAACCAGGTTGGCGAAGCCACAAAGAGACTTCTCTCTTCTTGACAACATCCCTAAACTTAAATCCTCTTATTAGGTACGAACGGAAATTAACAAGGATATAGAGGCAGTGAGCAAGGCAGCCGACCCTTTGAAGATCCTTGCCAGTGCTGATACCATGAAGCTTCTGGGTGTCCAGAGACCTGTGCTCCAGGTGAGAAACTAGAATATGAATTAGTCCCACCAGGATATTTTGATGTCACGATCGCGCCAATTCATGCAAATTCAACTAATTCCTATAAATGATGCACAACCTGCAACTTTCCCATGCCAATCAGCGTCATTTTCGGCAATCAAATGTATCTCTGAGTGTCACTCAAACGTTCTGGTCAACTGTCTTACTTAAGTTCAGTGTTTCCCACACATTCATTTATTTGTGGCGGCCCGCCACGAAAGAATTACGTCCGCCACAAATGGATTTTTCGGCTTTTGACTCGCTCGACCGCTCATAAAAGCAATGGGACTGTCTGTGAATGTTGCTTGTAGTTACAACTCCGGTGCAGTAGGTGGCGGTAGCATTGTAACTCCGCCAATAGCACTTAATTCACCTGGTGGGCCAGAAGAAGAAGAAGAAGAGGGACGGACGGGATCAAAATACGAGGATAATATAGGTTATAAGTAGATAGGTTATAGCTGCATCGCTCGCGGCTCGTCATATATTTAACGTTAATCCGCGATTTCACCGAGCGTTTTACTGACGCCGAAAAGGGGGGGTAAAGGAGACGGATTCTAGGGGCCCATGATGGAGGGGGGCCCAGAGAGGCCCCTAATGATGATGAAATTATAATACAGAAAAATAATGACACCAAGTTATTAACTAACATATAATCGTATATGTTTTATTTTCCATGTCCTGGTAACAATACCTTTATTTGTTTTGGAAGCATCAACCCCTGCAGGGCCCTCCCTCCCCCCTCTATTTACGTAAAATGGTTCAGTCCGACTGGATCAGCTGCAGGTAGAGCACCGGCGATTTGTCACAGACAGCGCCACAGCGGCAAAGCAGAGGAGACAGCAGTATGCCTCAAAAATCAGGCAGCCAAAAAAGAAAGGAAAAGAAAATAAGAGAGGAGAAGGAGTTGAAGGGTCGACAATATGTCACCCAATATTTCCAAAAAAAAGGTGGGTTTGTTAGTTGTGGTGGAAAGTTATGCATATTAACTTTGTCCCTGTCTGTGGTAATAGCTAGCTCAAGAAAACTCTGGATTTTTAAATTTTACTGCTATATTAGTTAAATAATCAATCCAGTCAAACATTTATCAAGCTGTTCTTATTCAATAAGAGTTTATTTCCAATTTAAGAATTAGTGGTGCAGCAAATAAATGACTCAAAATGAATTCCATTGTATTCAGAGTGCTCAGTTCTTCCCCTGCTGTACATGTCAACTGTGATGCTGTTCTTCTTTAAAAAATATGGTAATGATAGTCAAAAATACCATTAAAATGCATAATTGTATGTAAAATAGCATCAAAAAATGTTGCCGCTGTGTTGGGGGCCCTGTAAAGATTATTTTCATGGGGCCCAAAATCCCCAGCGGCGCCCCTGATAAACACACATGGACTGAAGCTAAATTGTCCACTGTCCACTGCAGCATGTGAATGAAATGAAAAGAATACAATCTGAGCCAACCAGCTGTTAAAATGTTGTCCAGGTTAATGTTTTGGCCATTAAAGGCCCTTCATTTCAAGATTTCAACTGTGATCGGGCTTTAAACAGGTGGCTGACCTGTTCAGATGAGTGTAACTGCTACTGGTCAAATAATGTGAAATAGCATTTAATTTTACATGTATGCAATGCCATTTAAATGTAATTATAGATAATAATAATAATACTAATAATAAATACTGTGTAGTGTTGTAAATAGTCAACAGGAAGGATTTTAGTAAGATATAAGCCATGAGCACTACACAGCCAGAAAAAAACCTAGGCAGGACAAGTAAAAATATTGGGGCAAGTAGATTTGAGAAGTCGGGCAAGTACAAAAAAACCTTAACGTTAAACCCTGCATGTGTTGAGCTGCTGCCGCTTAAGGTTAGACGGCACTGTACATAGAGCGGTTCTGCTCGTTAATAATAAATTCTAATGTTGGATGTTCACTCCTTCACACAGATGAGTATAGAAAAATATTTTCAACGGCCGAAAAGGGCTCGACTTGGAGAGGAGGTAGGCCTACAGTCCGGACCACAGGTGCGACCTGTTCAGCAGCAGCAGGAGGAGTAGGAGGAGGAGGTTGACTGACTGTGGCAGGACACCTCTGCCTCTGTTTCACTTCATGTTGCTGGTAAATAATATGGTTGTAGTAGTAGGCTAAAGTTAAATTATTTAGTATTCACTAATTAAAGGGGCAGAGCTTTAAGAGACATTTTAGCTTTTATATTTTATAAGATATATTTTTTGTAAGAACCACAATTAATAAATATATTTCAGTGAATCACTAATTGTTCAAATCTGTATATAAAAATGTACATAAAATGTTGTAATTATATTCCAACTCCGCGTTCTTCTTGGTCATTGCCGCTGCCGCCGCCACCCCTCGCCCCCCGACCACACCACCACAAATAGATGCCTGTCCTGTGGGAAACACTGAAGTTTGTTACTTGTGTAGACAAAGCAGGAACAACAATGTGTAACAATTTATCAACTCTTTGTTGATCAAACACACTTGTTGTCCTCCCTCGTAGCTTAGGCCTACTTCCAGCGTTAAGCCTTCCGGATAATGTACTATAGAAACTTTCACTTCCCTGTTCACACATACCGTATTTTTCGCACTATAAGGCACACTTAAAATCCTTTTTTTTTCTCAAAACTTTACAGTGCACCTTATAACGCAGTGCGCCTAATGTACAGAATAGTTCTGGTTTTGCTTACTGACCTCGAAGCTATTTTATTTGGTACATGGTGAAATGATAAGTGTGACCAGTAGATGGCAGTCAAACATAAGAGATACGTGTCGACTGCAATATAATGGCAGTCACACACAAGAGATACATGTAAACTGCAATATGACTCAAGTAAACAACACCAACATTTTATATGTTCCATTGAAAATATACAACATTACACACGGCGCTCAAAAATCTATCAAAATGTTTTAGTCCGACTTTGGTAAGCTATGAAGCCGCACCGCTTGATAGATTGTTCTGTGCTTCTTATTGTGTTGTGGTATTATTATGGTGTAGGTATAAGGTAAGACATATTATCTGGCGTTTTGTTTCGTAATATTATGCAAAACAAAGATAACGGGGAGAAGACGCTGCTGAAGGAGAGCCACGTAAAAAAGACTTCCCGCAAAACGGCGCATCCTGAAGCGATTGTAAGGATGATCTGTAAAACATAATCCATGCAACATTTTGACCAAAGAACCACCATTACATGTTATGTAGACCACAAGGAAGTGTTTTCAATTTAGAAAAACAATTATACTATGACTCCTTTATTGCGCCCTATAATCCGTTGCGCCTTATACATGAAAAAAAATCGAAAATAGACCATTCATCGGCAGTGTGCATTATAATCCAGTGCGCCCTATGCTCTGGAAAATACAGTATTGATATATTTGTTTAACATGCATTTACGCAAGGTAAAACAATTAAGAATATATTTTCATTTGCAATGTTGACCTAGCAAAGAGGCAGCATTTAATTGACGTTGAAGTGTGATGAGAATCTCTCAAAGTTGTTTTATTTACTAACAAAAATGTGCGCTTAAAGTTAAAGTTAAAAGTTAAAGTACCAATGATTGTCACACACACACACTAGGTGTGACGAGATTATTCTCTGCATTTGACCCATCACCCTTGATCACCCCCTGGGAGGTGAGGGGAGCAGTGGGCAGCAGCGGTGGCCGCGCCCGGGAATCATTTTTGGTGATTTAACCCCCAATTCCAACCCTTGATGCTGAGTGCCAAGCAGGGAGGTAATGGGTCCCATTTTTATAGTCTTTGGTATGACTCGGCCGGGATTTGAACTCACAACCTACCGATCTCAGGGCGGACACTCTAACCACTAGGCCACTGAGTAAGATTAAGATTGCTCAAAACAATTCACAAATGCTCTTAATGTGTTGGAACAAAAATCTATGTTTAAGATTGACGAACACTTTTCACGTGTAAAACATACACGGAGAATGACTGCAAATTGTGGACGACAGAGCAGACAGTAGACTGTAAGGAAGCCTTTGGTGGTGTTTTTTTCTGTAATTATGACAAATAATAATAATTATTATTAGTTATAATTTAAAACCAGTACAGTAAATAATAGACAATGGGCTCTGAGTATGTGCTTTTACTGTCATCTAGTGTTTACGAGTTAAACATCAATACAATATTTGCTTTCTATTTTGTGTTGAAATCATGTGATTTTTGAGTTTAAGGTTACAAGGATAACTTATAACATTGATAACAAATTCATAAAATCACAAGTTGATGCAATGTTATTGACAAAAATGTGCCCCAAAGCACAGCAAATTTTGGTGCAATTTTCTGAAAAAGTTGCTGCGAATTCCTGCAATTTAGGCCGCAACAGATACAAAAAAGCATGTGAAATCCTGGAGGGACTGACTAAGACAATACTAGTAAAGTGGTGTCTCAGTTTTCATACACAAGTACTCGATGAGTGTATTCTACTTCTGGCAATCGTTGCTCAGGCAGAATAGGTTTGGGGCAGGTTGAGGATTACAGTGCCAAAGTGCAGATCCAAACAATTGGTAATATCCGTCCGGAGCCCAGCTGTCAGACATGTTGGCACATTGAAATCTGGCGGCTAATGTTTTTGTTTAAATGCCTTTTTAGCATGGGCATACACTTTAATTGTGTTTGTTTTTGTCATGAAAGACACTGTCAAATTAGAAGTGTCTATGTGTGTGACTGTCCATGTGTTTGTGTGTGTGTTGTCTCCCATGCAGCAAACATCAGTTCATTACAGCAGTAACACAAGGCAGTGGGTGTTAGGAGTTCAGCAGGGTTTGTTTACCGCTCGGGCCCCTCCTTAACGAGGGGAGTGCAGCATCTTGCTAATTATGCTGCTATGGCTAATGAGCCTTTCTGCTGATAGTGTGGAGTGCAATAAAGCACTCCTTTTGTTGGTGCTTTTTTCTGTTTTTAATTGGACTGAATAAAAGAGCCCGGCTCAATTCTGCGGCGTGCTTTCACATACTTTTTTTTATTTTTGTTTTGATTCCTTCTTGACTTACCTGCGTGTGGTTAGTCTTTCAATTTGAGCGGCTTTGCAGTTTTGTCCAAAACGCTTTGATTGGTGATTGGGGAAAATAATTTTTTCGTTTTGGCACAATGAAATCTTTATCACACCGTGAAAATAAACCTTTTCAGGCAGGCAATCAAACATGAAGTGCCTTGTTTTCAGTAAAGAAAAACAAAAAGGTGCAAAAAAAAAAGAAAGAAAAGAGTCAATGCCGATATATTGATGCACTAATTTTGCCAGGCATGGAAACCTCACTTCATTTACTCTCTACCTGTCAGCTTTTTAATTGGACTGAATAAAAAAGCGTGTCGCAATTCTCCGGGTTGCTTTCACTTCCTTTTTCATTTGTGAGTCATTGTTTGGTTGCTTTGTGCGACATGTCTCCAATATGTCATTGATGTGCGGATTTTGCTGGGCATAAGAGCCTCACTCTATTGACTTTCTACCAGTGTGGTGAAGGTATGCATGTGCATTATTTATAACAATTGTCATTGTTTTTCATTTTCATTCAGTTTTTTTTCCTGCTGCCACCCATTTAGGCAGCAAACTAAGTAAACTTTTGTGTTATACCACACTTGCTGCAAGACTTCACCACGGTACAACATAACGTTGACAGCAAAACAATGAATCAGTTGTCACAGCACTTGGTTGTTTTACTGCAATTTACAGACTGCTATCTTCATCCATTTTCATTTAGTTTTGAACCAGGTCCTCATCCATTTTCATTTAGTTTTGATTTCTGCTGCAGCCCTTTTAGGCAGCGACCTTGTTGAACTTTTTAGTTGTTAGAGAAAACCACTCTTGTACACTTACAAGACGTTATAACTATGTAGGTTAACAACAAATTAGTTAATCCATTGTCATTTAGTTTTGATTTATTTCTGTTGCAGCCTGTTTAGGCAGTGACTCGTTTTTTTTTGTTGTTAGAGAAAATTACTGGCACATTTGTTTCAAGCAGTCACAAGTATGTTGATTGACAACAGAACAACAAATCAGTTCATACTCCAATATTCACCTGTTTTTTTTTATTTCTGCTGCATCCCATTTAGGCAGCTGCACAATTATTTCAAGACATCAAAACTATGTAGGCCGACAATAAAACAGCAAATCAGTTCATCCATTACCTTTTAGTTTTGATATCCGTTGCAGCCCGTTTAGGCAACAACTTAATTAAAGTTTTTAGTTGTTAGAAAAAATTACTGCCGACTTTGCTTCAAGACGTCGCAAATATGTTGATCGACAACAGAACAACGAATCAGTTCATCATCCAATGTTAATTGAGTTTAAATTTCTGCAGCAGGCCGTTTAAGCAACAAGTTAATTAAACGTTTTAGTTAGAGAAAATCACTTCCACACTTGCTTCAAAACATCACAACTATGTTGCTCAACAGCAAAACAATGAGTTAAGTATACATGATCATTTAGTTTTGATTTCTGTTGCAGCCCATTTAGGCAGGTGTCTTGTTTAACTTTTTAGGTGTTCGAGAAAAACACTGTTGCGCACTTACACGACGTCACAACTATGTGGGTCAACAACAAATTAGTTAATCCATTATCATTTAGTTTTGATTCCTGCTGCAGCCCATTTAGCAGTGACTTAGTTGAACTTTTTTGTTGTTAGAGAAAATCACTGCCATGTGTGCTTCAAGACGTCACAACTATGTTGATCGACAACACAACAACAAGTCAGTTCATCATCCAATATTCATTTAGTTTTGATATCTGCTGCAGCCCGTTTAGGCAACAACTTAGTTAAACTTTTTATTTGTTAAAGAAAATCACTCCCACACTTACTTCCAAACATGACAACTATGTTGATTGACGACAAAAGAGTTAATCCATTTTCACATAGTTTTCATTTCTGTTGCAGCCTGTTTAGACGGCGACTTGTTGAACTTTTTTTATTTATTTTTTTTCCAAGGAAAGTCACAAGATATCAACATTGTTTCTGGAAAACGAAACAAGGAATCAGTTAATCATCTGATCTTCATTTAGTTTCCGTTTCTGCTGCAACCCTTTGAGGCAGCAAATCAGTCATTTATTAGCCTTCATCCCTAGTTAGACTTTAATTATTCGACTGATGTCCTCAGGTGAGCAGTTGTTCTTCATTTGGTTGTCACAAGACTGTTTTTAAATCAAGTAATATTTCACTATTTCATTCAAGTACAAACTTAAGTCGTTTTTTGCACAAGTTTAAAGGCCTACTGAAATGCAATTTTCTTATTTAAACGGGGATAGCAGGTCCATTCTATGTGTCATACTTGATCATTTCGCGATATTGCCATATTTTTGCTGAAAGGATTTAGTAGAGAACATCGACGATAAAGTTCGCAACTTTTGGTCGCTGATAAAAAGCCTGTACCGGAAGTAGCAGACGAGTAGCGTGACGTCACAGGTTGTGGAGCTCCTCACATCTGCACATTGTTTACAATCATGGCCACCAGCAGCGAGAGCGATTCGGACCGAGAAAGCGACGATTTCCCTATTAATTTGAGCGAGGATGAAAGATTCGTGGATGAGGAAAGTGAGAGTGAAGGACTAGAGGGCAGTGGGAGCGATTCAGATAGGGAAGATGCTGTGAGAGGCGGGTGGGACCTGATATTCAGCTGGGAATGACTAAAACAGTAAATAAACACAAGACATATATATACTCTATTAGCCACAACACAACCAGGGTTATATTTAATATGCCACAAATGAATCCCGCATAACAAACACCTCCCCCCTCCCGTCCATATAACCCGCCAATACAACTCAAACACCTGCACAACACACTCAATCCCACAGCCCAAAGTACCGTTCACCTCCCCAAAGTTCATAGAGCACATATATTTCCCCAAAGTCCCCAAAGTTACGTACGTGACATGAACATAGCGGCACGCACGTACAGGCAAGCGATCAAATGTTTGGAAGCCGCAGCTGCATGCGTACTCACGGTACCGCGTCTGCGCATCCAACTCAAAGTCCTCCTGGTAAGAGTCTCTGTTGTCCCAGTTCTCCACAGGCCAATGGTAAAGCTTGACTGTCATCTTTCGGGAATGTAACCATTGAAACACCGGCTGTGTTTGTGTTGCTGCAGCCGCCCGCAGTACACCGCTTCCCACCTACAGCTTTCTTCTTTGCTGTCTCCATTGTTCATTGAACAAATTGCAAAGGATTCACCAACACAGATGTCCAGAATACTGTGGAATTTTGCGATGAAAACAGACGATTAATAGCTGGCCACCATGCTGTCCCAAAATGTCCTCTACAATCTGTGACGTCACGTGCCGGCGTCATCATACCGAGACGTTTTCAGCAGGATATTTTGCGCGAAATTTAAAATTGCACTTTAGTAAGCTAACCCGACCGTATTGGCATGTGTTGCAATGTTAAGACTTCATCATTGATATATAAACTATCAGACTGCGTGGTCGGGAATAGTGGGTTTCAGTAGGCCTTTAATGTCCTCACTCAACGCCGCTGTGACTGCAGTGCATGATTAAAGATTATGGCGACTGCGCTATAAAACGCTCGCAAGGGTTTCCAATCACATAGCAGATGTCTTTGTGTCTACAAATCAACGTTGTGTGTGTGTGTGTGTGTGTGTGTGTGTGTGTGTGAGTGGGTACACGACTACACGTATGTACAGTAGGAGCTCTCCGTCAAGTGCGGCAGGTGTTACTATGGAGCGCCGCATATGCACACACACGGCTGGCATCATAACCTGAGGGTACTGATGGAAGAGAACTCGATATAGTTTCAGCACATTAAACACACTCGCAGAGTCGGGCTGCAGACACATATGGGAAACCATAGGGGAGCACGTTTTATGGACGCATCTGCTCACTGCGGCCACTGGAGCCTGCATGGCTAATGTGAGCTGTATATCCAAGAGGTGTTAGCAATTTAGCATGTGGTTCTGTGCAATGGGAATGTTAGCATCTGCACACGTTTATCCACAGAGCATCTTATACTATATGACATACACAGTCAGGCATCATAGTGTGAATGATGGAAACATTCCTCCATCAACTGATTCCATTCATCCTGGACATTCAAACCAACAATTTTCAGAGTTCCAAAATGTCGCTCTTCCCGGAATTCCCACTTTTCACTACCACTGTTTCCACCCTTTTTTCTTTTGACCACTTCCCCCACATTTTTCAACCGATTCACAATTAAAACATTCCACTTATTCAGTATATTCAGACTATTTATTTTTTATGTCCCAAAAAATTCCCAGTAATCATTTATTTTCTGTTATACTAATACTACATTTCTCAACCAATTGAAACCGTTGCAAAGTCAAAATGGTCCTTGTTAATGGTAGTCAATTGCTTGCATGCTAACATTAGAATGCTAACACGAGCTTGCAAGTTTTTCTTTTTTTTTTGCTTTTTTGCAGGCACCTCAAAGTCATGTATTTTGGTACTTGATGCATGCCAACTGTTTTTAAGCTCATTTTGCTGATATACCTTTAAAATTCTAAGAGTACAGTATTTTATTTTGTTATTGACGGTATCTGGCCAGCGTGCGAAATTTTTAGTATTGCGGCTGTTTAGCATTTACAGATACTTCTACGGAAATTTATTTTTCTACTTAGCATGTTAGCCTGCTGACACTAGCATGCTATCTTTTTTTGTTCTATGTTTGCAGGTGTACAACACAGAGTCATATATTGTCATACTTTACACATGCTAACTGTTAGCATGCTAGATTGTTTTGCTAATTTTACCGGTATAGATTCCGGAGTCTTATTTTAGAATTGGTCTAAAATCTATACCAACTGGAGAAACTGTTCAAAAAAGCTAGCATTTGTTAACATGTAGCGTTTTCTTTTTAGCTCATTTTGCAATAAACACACCTAAGAGTCATTTATTTTGTTCTTAACAGTAATTGGCCAGCGTACTGTTTGCATTTCAGTTTGGCTTCAGCTTTTGAACATTGACATTCACGAAATTGTCTTTTGCTAGTTATGATTTGAACTAAAATCAAATTATTATTTGAACTGTACATTATTTACTGCTAACGTAATCATAAATGTTGCAAAGTCAAAATGGTCCTTGTTAATGGTAGTCAATTGCTTGCATGCTAACATTAGAATGCTAACACGAGCATGCAAGTTTTTCTTTTTTTTTTTTTTGCTTTTTTGCAGGCACTTCAGAGTCATGTATTTTGGTACTTGATGCATGCCAACTGTTTTTAAGCTCATTTTGCTGATATTTAAATTGCCAAGAGTACTGTATTTTATTTTGTTTCTTGACGGTATCAAGAAACAAAATAGCAAGAACAAGTTTCACACGCTATGAAATGTTAGCATAGCAGCTTTTTAGCATTTACAGATACTTCTACGGCAATTGATTAATTCTACTTAGCATGTTAGCCTGCTAACACTGGCATGCTATCTATTTTTCTTCTTTGTTTGCAAGTATACACCTCAGAGTCATAAATTGTCATACTTTACACATGCTAACCATTAGCATGCTAGATTGTTTTGCTAATTTTACCGGTATAGATTCCGGAGTCTTATTTTAGAATTGGTCTAAACTCTATGCCTACTGGAGAAACTGTTCAAAAAAGCTAGCATTTGTTAACATATAGTGTTTTCTTTTTAGCTCAATTTGCAGTAAACACACTTCAGAGTCATTTATCTTGTTCTTAACGATAATTGGCCAGCGTACTAACTGTTAGCATTTCAGTTTGGCTTCGGCCTTTGAACCTTGACATGCATGTTGTATCGAAATTGCTTTTTTCTAGTTATGATTTGAACTCAAATCAAAATATTATTTGAACTGTGCACTATTTACTGCCAACGCAATCATAAATGTTTATTTTTAAATAATAATAAATAAAAATGCCATGAAATACTTGATTTAGTCATTGAAATAAAGATGCATTTTGCAAAGACCAGTTATAGTATTATAGTGACTGTTAGACCCTATACCAGTTTTATCTGTGTCAAAGCGACCTAGTGGAAATAACTACACAAAAGTCAAGGTGAATGAGCGCCTGTAAGCGATACCCATGAAGCGGCAGGTTAATAGGTAATGTTAATATGGGGGAGGATTTGACTATCACAAGCCAACAGTGGTTTCAAACAGGGCCAGAGAGTATCATCCATGTATATCAGAGTAATACTAAGATTACGAGCCTGACACTTACTGGCTGTATATATGTTTATATGTACCTGTATATACCGTACATGTATATGCTATACATTTAGAGAGCGAGCCCACAAGGACCAGGAGATAAGCGTCATGTCCATTGAGGTGAATGTCCATTCATGTGCTGCTGCTGATAAGCTTGAAGCATTTCCCCCATCCTTTTATGTTTCCTCCTCGCATTTTAATCAGATATCGAGAGAATCCGACACACATAGCGGCGGAGAGATGCAATCTGTCCAGTTTTGCTCTCTTCGCCTCTGATTGATTCATTTAATTAGAGTTAGATGGAGGCAGAATACAGGAAGAATATAGGCTCGCGAGGAGTACGGTTACTCTGCTGCATGTCTCCTCAGATTGGCTCCATTTATCATGGTCCAACCCCCCAGCAGCAGCACCGCCCACACCTCCTATAAGCCCCACAGGAACCATATAGTTTATTTTTATTGAAATCCTTTCATCTTCAATGTTTCATTCTAACTTTAGGGGTGCAGTAATATTAAAATTGTTGTGCCTGCATCAGCATGGATTTTAATTATTTTAATTTTATGGTCATAAAATAAAATTTTATCATAATCGAAGAACAAAATGGTTTATTTTATGATAACAAATATTTGGTTTATTTTCATTTCAAATTATTTAGTTATTTTCTTAAGGCTTCAGTGTTATTATTGTCTGTCTTCAGAAAGACATCACACATTTGTTAATTTTTAAACAAGTGTTACCAAATATGGTTCCTCGCCTGAGGAGCCACCACTTATTTAAAGCATATTTCATCATCTCCAACCATAAGCTCTCGTGATGGGTAAATAACACCTTAGCAAGTGTGCGGCACACTCACTGCTACTGAGTTGCTGTAACATAGTGGTGCCATCTGCTGAATTAAAAAAAAAGTCACTACATTAGACGTGCAAATAAAATCAATAGTTAACAATTAAATAAAAGTATATGTATATATCTATATCACTGCACGTAAGCAGCTAAGCCCGCGACCTTCGATCCCTCAGGCTGTACTGCATCAACAAGCGACATCGGTGTGTAAAGGATATCACCACATGGGCTCAGGAACACTTCAGAAACCCACTGCCAGTAACTACAGTTGGTCGCTACTGTAAGTGCAAGTTAAAACTCTCCTATGCAAGGCGAAAACCGTTTATCAACAACACCCAGAAACGCCGTCGGCTTCGCTGGGCCTGAGCTAATCTAAGATGGACTTATACAAAGTGGAAAAGTGTTCTGTGGTCTGACGAGTCCACATTTCAAATTGTTTTTGGAAACTGTGGACGTCGTGTCCTCCGGACCAAAGAGGAAAAGAACCATCCGGATTGTTATAGGTGCAAAGTTGAAAAGCCAGCATCTGTGATGGTATGGGGGTGTATTAGTGCCCAAAACATGGGTAACTTACACATCTGTGAAGGTACCATTAATGCTGAAAGGTACATACAGATTTTGGAGCAACATATGTTGCCATCCAAGCAACGTTACCATGGACGCCCCTGCTTATTTCAGCAAGACAATGCCAAGCCACGTGTTACATCAACGTGGCTTTATAGTAAAAGAGTGCGGGTACTAGACTGGCCTGCCTGTAGTCCAGACCTGTCTCCCATTGAAAATGTGTGGCGCATTATGAAGCCTAAAATACCACAACGGAGACCCCCGGACTGTTGAACAACTTAAGCTGTACATCAAGCAAGAATGGGAAAGAATTCCACCTGAGAAGCTTAAAAAATGTGTCTCCTCAGTTCCCAAATGTTTACTGAGTGTTGTTAAAAGGAAAGGCCATGTAACACAGTGGTGAACATGCCCTTTCCCAACTACTTTTGCACGTGTTGCAGCCATGAAATTCTAAGTTAATTATTGTTTGCAAAAAAAAATAAAGGTTATGAGTTTGAACATCAAATATCTTGTCTTTGTAGTGCATTCAATTGAATATGGGTTGAAAAGGATTTGAAAATCATTGTATTCCGTTTATATATATATATATATATATATATATATATATATTTACATCTAACACAATTTCCCAACTCATGGAAACGGGGTTTGTAATATATATATATACACATATATATATATATATATATATATATATATATATATATATATATATATATATATATGTATGTATATATATATATATATATATATATATATATATATATATATATATATATACATACGGGACGGCATGGCGCAGTGGAAGAATGGCCGTGCGCGACCCGAGGGTCCCTGGTTCAATCCCCACCTAGTACCAACCTCGTCATGTCCGTTGTGTCCTGAGCAAGACACTTCACCCTTGCTCCTGATGGGTGCTGGTTAGCGCCTTGCATGGCAGCTCCCTCCATCAGTGTGTGAATGTGTGTGTGAATGGGTAAATGTGGAAGTAGTGTCAAAGCGCTTTGAGTACCTTGAAGGTAGAAAAGCGCTATACAAGTACAACCCATTTATCATTTATTATATATATATATATATATATATATATAAAATGTATGTATGTGTAGATATATGTATGTATACATACACTATATTGCCAAAAGTATCTGGCCACCCATCCAAATGATCAGAATCAGGTGTCCTAATCACTTAGCCCGGCCACAGGTGTATACAATCAAGCACTTAGGCATGGAGACTGTTCCTACAAACATTTGTGAAAGAATGGGTGGCTCTCAGGAGCTCAGTCATTTCCAGAGTGGAACTGTCATAGGATGCCACCTGTGCAACAAATCCTTTCATAAAATTTCCTCGCTCCTAAATATTCCAAAGTCAACTGTCGGCTTTATTATAAGAAAATGGAAGAGTTTGAGGAGAGACAAAGAAGAGTTCATATGTGAGTCAAGGCAGGTGGTCAAATACGTTTGGCAATATGGTGTATATGTATATGTACAGTATATGTATATATACATATATGTATACGTATACATTTACATACATACATATATATATATATATATATATAATATAATGAATATATATATATATATATATATATACTGTGTATATATATATATATATATATATATACTGTATATATATATATATATATATATATAAATATATAGATATGTATATATATACTGTGTATATATGTATATGTATATATAGATATATGTGTGTGTGTGTTATGTATGTGCCAATGGGAGGTCTTCTACTCCGCCCATAAAACCCCCCCCAAAAAATCTAAAAAGCGCCAAGGATACTCTATTTACCTTTCGTGTCCTGAATATTAACCAAGTATTAGTGATATTGTTATTGAAAGCACTAACGTAAGCTGCTCGTTTCCTTGCTCGTCAAACTTTATTCTACATCATAAATCATGCCTCTCACCTAGATAGTAAAAGATCAAGGACATATTTCGAGAAGTTGGTACACTTTGACAGCCAATTTAGACCCGGAAACTGTGAGGACGGCACGAAAAGATGCTTGGTTCCACACACCTTTTCTTCTTGAGGATTATGAGTCATTCTTCACAAAAATGGGAATATATGAACATTCTAGCAGTCGGCTGCCTAATGACAGCAGACATTGTGCAGTAAGTGATGTTTTATTATGTTTGTTTTGCTCTCATAAAGACTACAGGGAGTAGCAACAAGTTATGGAGTTGGAAAAAAAAAGCCAATGTCGTGATTCTATTTTTTTAATTATTGCGCCGCGGATGCTTGAAATGAGCAAAATACGCAATTATTAAGTGTTATTATGAATGTGCCCGTTACTACATTACATACTGTATATACTTACATCGTGTATATAAAATCTTAATGGAGGTGTTTGGATGTTTTTTTAAGAGCTTTATAGGCAGAATAGAGCGGCTCCAATGGGCTCCATTGTAAGCAAACCTTTGATTGCATTTATTTAATACTTAGAATGCACTATAAAAAATACATCCGTCGTCATGTCTTTCATTATGATTGTGAACAATAGGAAAAAATTCCCCAAAAAGTGCAGTTCTCCGATAAAGTGACACACGTCGTGGCACACAGTATTTACTCCTCATGTTTCATAATACGTCTATGCATCCGTATCGTTTGACGCGTAACTACTAAACACATTAAAATGGTGTTTAAAAATGTCTTCTACCGAGCAGTGCCTCACACAAATACAATATAGACCTTAACTTGTGGAATCTTCTACCAATTTCTGGACTCATTTCAAATATGTTTATATGCACATTGTTCGGCCCTCCTGTGATGTCTCCTCCAGATGTTTTCAAGCACTGCTGACAAACTTGTTTTATTTTTCCATCCTCACGATTAAATGTGTGGCAGAGCTCGCTTTGTATCACACACAGTCTGCCAACGTTCCGCTAATGATGTTGACCTTTTCCTATGCATATTCACTTTTTACGCCAGAACCTCCACCTCCCTTAATGACACTGACCTTTATTGTTTGTGATGATGTGTGTAGGCAATGCTTACTTGTGTGTTTGTCAGGGTGCATGTGTCTGTGTGATTGCTTCCTGCTGATTGCACACACACACACACCCCCCGACCCTCTGTGTGTGTGTGTGTGTGTGTGTGTGTGTGTGTGTGTGTGTGTGTGTGTGTGTGTGTGTGTGTGTGTGTGTGTGTGTGTGTGTGTGTGCGTGCGTGCGTGTGTGTGTGTGTGTGTGTGTGCGCGTGTGTGTGTGTGTTTTATGAACCCCCTCGCCGGCAGCAATCACAACACAATACACCTGTTAACTTCATCAGCCGTGCCCTGTGATTGGGACTCGAGTGGGAGTGGGAGGTGCGAAAAGGATGATTTTACACTTACAAATACACACATTAACATGTACACGTATACACATAAACGTGTACACTTACACTCATTAACTTGCACACGTACACACATTAACATGTACGCACACATACAAACCCCGTTTCCATATGAGTTGGGAAATTGTGTTAGATGTAAATATAAACGGAATACAATGATTTGCAAATCATTTTCAACCCATATTCAGTTGAATATGCTACAAAGACAACATATTTGATGTACAAACTGATAAACATTTTTTTTTTTGCAAATAATCATTAACTTTAGAATTTGATGCCAGCAACACGTGACAAAAAGTTGGGAAAGGTGGCAATAAATACTGATAAAGTTGAGGAATGCTCATCAAACACTTATTTGGAACATCACACAGGTGTGCAGGCTAATTGGGAACAGGTGGGTGCCATGATTGGGTATAAAAACAGCTTCCCAAAAAATGTGAGGTACACCCCTTTGTTCACAACTGCGTGAGCAAATAGTCAAACAGTTTAAGAACAACGTTTCTCAAAGTGCAATTGCAAGAAATTTAGGGATTTCAACATCTACGGTCCATAATATCATCAAAAGGTTCAGAGAATCTGGAGAAATCACTCCACGTAAGCGGCATGGCCGGAAACCAACATTGAATGACCGTGACCTTCGATCCCTCAGACGGCACTGTATCAAAAACCGACATCAATCTCTAAAGGATATCACCACATGGGCCCAGGAACACTTCAGAAAACCACTGTCACTAAATACAGTTTGTCGCTACATCTGTAAGTGCAAGTTAAAGCTCTACTATGCAAAGCAAAAGCCATTTAGCAACAACATCCAGAAACGCCGCCGGCTTCTCTGGGCCCGAGATCGTCTAAGATGGACTCATGCAAAGTGGAAAAGTGTTCTGTGGTCTGACGAGTCCACATTTCAAATTGTTTTTGGAAATATTTGACATCGTGTCATCCGGACCAAAGGGGGAGCGAACCATCCAGACTGTTATCGACGCAAAGTTCAAAAGCCAGCATCCAGTTAATATCTGCTTACGTTCTGCTGTAACGCACTTCCATTTACTCTTCCTAAATTTTACTGAGCACTTATTTTTTCTGTTGTTTCAAACTAGCTTAGCGATTAGCAGGCCTGCCTCTGGCTTGCTTTCACTCGGTGGGTAACATGTTTTAGCCTTGTTCTCCATTACATGATACTTGAGAATTGATAGTAGGCAATATTTGGACACATGACACAATAAGTAAACAGACTACTATATAGGGAACTTTACCAATCAATTTGATATACATTACGGGCCCGGCTCAATCCTGCCGACAGACATAACAATACAGGAAAGACCTGAGTGTTACTATGCAACTTGCCATATTTAGCAAGTCATTATAACATTATAAAATTGCTCCGTGTGTATCGCTCATCTGTCTTTTTTGTGACATTAAAAAGAAGTTACAGACGAAAGTTAGATAGTAGGCAAACTTTCATGAAACTTTTAGCGAATGTCATAAATGAGACAAGCAATATGTTATTAGATTTTGGGCCTGATCCGGAACATTTGTACTACATTACCTTATTGTACATTTGTGTAAGTGTATGCGAGCAGCCCTACGGAGAAAAAGATAGTGGAGACTCACTTTCATTCCACTATAGATAGCTCAAAAAGTTCTGGGCGGATTTTAAATTAAACTTTCAGGAAATGTTTTGGGACTGATCCAGACCACCGTGTGCATTCAGGACTTTTTTTTTTTTTTACTTATGGGAGATAAGACATGGCAGAGGTGTGCCCTCTGAGTGTTTTTTGTAGTTTTAAATTAAATTCAGTTTTTCTGCTCACTTTTTGTCTCCCTAAACATTATTTCTCTCTTTTACAGCGTTTATTTCAAGTACATGCAAATGTATCATGGCCAAATATGCAAATTTGACAATGATGTCATAATATCATGCCTCCACCGCCCCTACCCCATCAACATACACACACACCACTGCCGCAAATAGATTGCAGCTCTGTGGGAGTCACTGCGTTTTTTTCAGTCGTTGAATTGAGTAATTAAAATCACGTGGTGTAACTCTTTTACTTCTGAACCAGTGCACAAAAGTGTGTAAAATATTGTCAAACATGCAACACTACTGTGTTGCCTGGCTATAATTATTCTGACAAATACACCACATGTTAGCGCTTTTATTAAAACTCTTAGTTTCATATTGTCCTTAATCGAGCAAATGTTTATATGATAAACTTTTCCGTTCTTGTTTTTCTAGGACAGGAGTGGAACATAGTGGGGCGGCATTGCTCGGTTGGTAGAGCGGCTGTGCCAGCAACTTAAGGGTTCCAGGTTCGATCCCCGCTTCCGCCATCCTAGTCACTGCCGTTGTGTCCTTAGGCAAGATACTTTACCCACCTACTCCCAGTGCCACCCACACTGGTTTAAATGTAACTTAGATAATGGGTTTCACTATGTAAAGCTTTGAGTCACCAGTAAAAAGCGCTATACAAATATAAATCACTTCACTTTACACTAACATAATAACAACATTATAGATGGTAATTTCCAAAAAAAGGTACTGTCAAGTTGAATACCACTAGTTATTGTTAGTAGGGTCTAACATTCAAGCAACATTCGGTCTATTTAGTCTGCCTTGAAAAGCACCAGAGCCTTTATCTTGAAGACTCACAGTCCCAAGAATATGTTTCTTTTCCTCAGTGCTTGAGGTGTAACAGTCGGCGTCACCTACCTTGTCCCAGTTATCTCGCAGCAAACACGTGTGCACTCCAGGCAGACGTTCTTGCCCGCCCCTACACAAAAGGCAGCACTTTGTCATAATATGCACATTCTACCACTATAATGGTGCGTGCCTATGTTTGCAGTTAAAACATAGCAGCTTCCAAATGTCACAAGCTTAGGGGTGGGGGTCTGTGTGCAGCAAGTACTAATCTTCTGCCTCTGGAAGTGAGTTCAGTTCATTTCAGTCCAGTTTCATGTTATTTCGAACATGCATGAGTTTGCAAGAAAGAGGGCAGGGCTCCAAATGTCAACCACTACCAAAAACATGCCCTTTGGTTTAGCAGGATGGAAGGTTGGGGCTGATAAAGCCAACTGTTTATTTATCTAATTTTACAAATATAAATTATAACGTGAGCCACAGCCTGGATGTACTGGAAAAGCTTGGAAATTCATGTTCAAAGTGCTTGAATGTAACCTTGAACTTTCCTCAACTAAGAAGCGTTACTTTTTTGACATTTGTTTAATGAGATGCGGCAATACATGCATCGCAAGTTTCTCCATTTTTTGCTCCCCATCCATTAAATTAATGAAGAAAAAACTAACAAAGAGATCATTAGTATAATGGATTTTTGCTCGACTGCGAGGACTCCAATTGCACATCTTAGTTCCTTGGATTGTTTTAATGCCGGGACGCCGTGTTTCATTTTGTGTAAGTGTGTTTCGGGTAAGAATGGCAGGAGGGTGGAATAATATGGCAGCCCATCTGCAAGCAGCCAAGTATGATATTGCTCCTCATCCTTCAATTAGAACACTTTGACGCAACGATGCGTTGGAAGGCCGTCCCACGAAAGAGACATTGTTTGCTTATGAACTCATTCTCATCTGCCCGCCAGCAATGCACCTATTCTGACCTATGCTGGTCCCTCGGCTTTCGTAATCCAGTCCAAAAGGTCAGACTTATACAAAAAACATATACATTTTTGCTACGAGTTGTTTCTTCAATTCTATAGTGTTACATTATGTAGTAATGTGCATCCCTCATTTTTTGTCTTTACATTTATTGTCATTGTTTTTCCCCTGTAAGAAAACGTGTCCAAGAAGAGTGCGTAATGGCTATCTTTTAGTCTTTCTGGTGCGACTCCAAGGAGACCAGCAGAGCAGCGTGTTGTAGAGGTGTCCATGCATTTAGCCATCAAATAACAGAAAGTGAAGCGAGGTGACTGGCTGCAGAAGCCCAAGAAAATGGTCATGGAGCTGTGGGCTTATACAAAACCCAAAACCAGTGAAGTTGGCACGTTGTGTAAATCGTAAATAAAAACAGAATACAATGATCTGCAAATCCTTTTCAAACTATATTCAATTGAATAGACTGCAAAGACAAGATACTTAAGGTTCGAACTGGTAAACTTAGTTATTTTTTGCAAATATTAGCTCATTTTGGATGGATGGATGGAATTTGATGCCTATAACATGTTTCAAAAAAGCTGGCACAAGTGGCAAAAAAGGCAGAGAAAGTTGAGGAATTCTCATCAAACACTTATTTGGAAAATCCTACAGCTGAACAGGCAAATTGGGAACAGGTGGGTGCCATGATTGGGTATAAAAGCATCTTCCATGAAATGCTCAGTCATTCACAAACAAGGATGGGGCGACTGTCACCACTTTGTGAACAAATACGTGAGCAAATTGTCTAGCAGTTTAAGAACAACATTTCTCAACAAGCTAATGCAAGGAATTTAGGGATTACACCATCTACCACCATAATATCATCAAAAGGTTTGGAGAATCGGGAGAAATCACTGCACGTAAGCAGCAATGCCTGTGACCTTCGATCCCTCAGGCGGTACTGCTTCAAAAAGCGACATCAGTATGTAAAGGACATCACCACATGGGCTCAGGAACACTTCAGAAAACTACTGTCAGTAACTTGTTTGCCGCTACATCTGTAAGTGCAAGTCAAAACTCTACTATGCAAAGGGAAAGCCATTTATCAACAAAACGTAAACACAAACACTGTTCTAGGCGTTGTATTCCGTTTTTATTTACGATTTACACAACGTGCCAATTTCACTGGTTTTGTACAAAATGACCTCTGGCGTGGGTATAAGCTGCCTCTCTGGGCTTCACGTCGAGCCACTGATGCTTTCTTGTGGCCGTGGGCTATGAATGTGCTTAATTTCATATGCGAAGCTTGATTTTTAAATGTTAATATGGCCGATGATCACTCTAATTTAATCATGGCAGCCAAAATCGTGATTAAAATTGTATTAATTGTGCAGCCAAATTTGCACCTATTTGTTATCCAAATGTGGAACTTTCTGTTTGAGGAGTTGCCGTGTCATCCGATGTGAGCCATCTTGTGTGTGTTGCAAAGAGAGTGAATCTTCCAAGTGTGACTCTTCCTGACTTTGATGGATGATCTGTCAGTTCTTGTGTGTCCCCTTCACCCAAGAAAGGGGCGAACTGTGTGTGTGTGTGTGTGTGTGTGTGTGTGTGTGTGTGTGTGTGTGTGTGTGTGTGTGTGTGTGTGCGTGTGCCAGCAGGGGGAGATGATCTTCTGTCATGTGTATTATTTTGGCAGAACCGCTGCTGTTGGAGTGTTGCCGTGTCGAGCAGTTTAGGGTTCACGGTTCGGGTTAAAACACTGTGACCTTTAGGAGCTCCCCATTGCTGTTTCATGAGGGAATGGCATCTATTCTACACCACACACACACACGCGCACCCACGCACACAAAGTCCACTTCCCATTCTCTTTCTACCCCGAAGTGCATCCTTTTAGCACATTAATGTAATTCCCACTTTGTGTGTGTTTTTAACTCACTCCGCTAAAGGAAATAACCACTTTTAGCCGCAGCTTCTGTCGCATTAACAGCTTTTTCTCTTCCCGCCGGGATGTCGGCTGTGTATCTCCGACCACCATTTCGCTCTTAATGACACGCCATCAAACAGCGACCATCCATTTGCAAAGTCGGATATTCCTCGGTGGCGGCAGTGTTCTAAAAGAGCGCATCGGGTCGGTTTCCAGGCTTAATGTAGTAACACTGGAGTGGAATATTGGTGTTTTTCACTCCACTGCACCGTGTGTTGACCTTTAAGCATGAATCATTAAGAATGAGAGCGGGAGAGGGAGAGAGAAAGACGTGGACAATGCATGTTCTCTCCAATGTAATGGTCAACTAAGATTAAGGTGGACAAAAAAAACACTTCCTCAATCGCTCCCCTGATTACTTTTTAATGATTTGTGCTGGCCAAGACAAATGGCTGTGTTAAACGAGCAGAATTAGACAACCCAGCGCGACTCATTCCATTGTTTACTCCTGTCCATTAACCAGTTTGGACCACAGTCAACAGTTTTCTGGGTTTTTTCCCAGGAACATTTTTAAATCAGTTGCTCAATTTTGCACAATGGATCCCTCATCTTGTTCCTGTAATATCGAAAATATGTACTTGTAATGTATTGTTGCCCAAGTCACTCACTCAGGAAGCCAAAAAAGTACTCATACAGTCGTAAACCTTCACACACGGACACATTTAGTCTTGAAGACGTATGCATGTAGTGACTGAAAAAGCTTGTAGATACAAGCAGCGGAAATGAGTTTTCTTTGTAGGGTGGCTGGACTCACTTAACCCCGGATTTCCACTGTATGCGTAACAGCTGCAGAACGGCGTCGCCACGGCGGCAGAGTCTTTCTGTTTCCAATCTAGTCAATGTGTCAGTTTCCATCGCTGGCGAACCCTCTGCGCACGGCGCCGCCATGCCGGTGCTGTAAAGCATCCATGCACTGACTATACGCTTAGCTTCTCTTTTTGCGGTCACCTCAACACGGCGGATCAATTTCGATAAAATCTGCTTGTGTGGGATAGGAAGTCATGAACAAACAAAGAATAAAACGTACGTTTTTCTTTCAAAATAAAATACTCCGTGTTCAAGGCAGATCATATTTTTCACTTTCAAACGTCCTAATGAGCAGGGACGGACTTTTAAGTCAACATGTCAAAGGTTTTCAGACGTAATTTCACCTTGTTAACACAAATGAATGGGCACATGCTGATTCTGGAGGTCCAAAATCAAACAATCATATCATTGGCATATCCTGGACAGCTATTTGGGGGCCAGTGTGAAATATGAGCTGATACAGGGGCTGGGGAAGCAGGGGTGGGGTTAGCAGTGGTTGAATGAGATTGATTGATTGATTGATTGAGACTTTTATTAGTAGGTTGCACAGTGAAGTACATATTCCGTACAATTGACCACTAAATGGTAACACCCGAATAAGTTTTTCAACTTGTTTAAGTCGGGGTCCACTTAAATTGATTCATGATACAGATATATACTATCATCATAATACAGTCATCACACAAGATAATCACATTGAATTATTTACATTATTTACAATCAGATGTGTTTTTGTGTACAACGTTCGCAGGGATGATGTTACTGTTGTCTTGTTGCTAGCTACAAATGCAAAAATAAAGTTGTCATACTGCAAGGCAAAACTGTGGTCTTCTCCACGAGTCATGTCAGTGCCGTCAAAGTCGCCCGCTTGTGGGTATTGATGGACAGCAAAGCTTGCGACGTTCCGCGGTGTTGCCGTTCTACAGTCGCTCCGTATCTTGAACGGCAGGACCGATTTTTTTTGCTTCTGCTCCTTTGGAGGTACAGAATAAACCGTTTTTGGTTTGCTTGACTACAACTCCCTTATCACGTGGTTACACGCAGATTTGCGAGATCTCGTAAAAGTCTGCGCTTCTTTGCTATATGGCCGAACCGCAAAAATGTGCATCTGAACTCCGGTGGAGTTTGCCGTAGACCAGGACTATTCAACAGGTGGCCCGCGGGCCACATCGGGCCGCCATGGCTTTTCATTAGGCTCGCCGAACATCACCCAAATAGGCTTGATGAAACAATTCAAATAAGGGTTGTTCATTAATGGAGTTCTGCCACCACCCCGAAGGGGGCAACGGCGAGGCATATTTGTCACAATGAAGCAGCAGTGGAGTGAGTAGAAGAAGACTACTCATTCAAACCAAAAATGCCACTATCAACCCTGAAAAAAATCCATCCATCCATCTTCTACCGCTTGTCCCTTGCGGGGTCGCGGGGGGTGCTGGAGCCTATTTCAGCTGCATTCGGGCGGAAGGCGGGGTACACCCTGGACAAGTCGCCACCTCATCGCAGGGCCAACACAGATAGACAGACACAAGGGCCAATTTAGTGTTGCCAATCAATCTATCCCCAGGTGCATGTCTTTGGAGGTGGGAGGAAGCCGGAGTACTCGGAGGGAACCCATGCAGTCATGGGGAGAACATGCAAACTCCACACAGAAAGATCCCGAGCTCGGGATTGAATCAAAATAAATTAAATCTGACTGTTAATAGCGACTGGAAAAAGTATGAATGTTCTGCCCCGAGCCAGTGCTCGAGTCATTGTTTCCTGTAGGACCGCTGACTTTGTGATTTATTTTGTATTTGTGGTCATGTTTTTTGGCTCAGTAACTCTGGCAATCAAAGCTCATTTATACATGTAGTGCTAAATTTGATCAAAAGCGGGTGAACGCCACACCTTGGGTTTGATTGTCTGCAATGTTTGCTATGGATGTTTTTCTAATTGTTCTATGCGTAAACATCTGTAGTTTATTGTGTGAATGTATTCACACTGAACCTTCTATTTTATCTATGTAAAATACAATGGACGTCATACTTTTGTAATGCTTATTTTATGTTTATATTTTCAGTCTTAACCTAAATGAAGGAAAACGTGTAAATAAATGAAACTGAAGAAGGCAAATAATTCAAAAAAAGAAACATAAATCTTCAACAAAACTTCTGGCGCTTCTGTTTTTTCAGGCTGTCAACTGTCAATCTAGCTGCGCCCACTGGAAACGAGTAGCCAGGGCAGAATAATTAGTTTATTGACAGAGCAGTGTGAAAGCCGATGTGTTTACTTTGCAATTAAGTAAACACAGTTTCAAAGGAATATAAACTGCTGAGGAACTTTCTGATGAAACATCCAAATTCCGATGTCCAGCCCCTGAACTCTTGGGCTGTTAAAACTGCAGCCCTCTTCATTATGTAGTTGGATAGCCCTGGCGTAGACGTTCCGTGGCGCTGCCGTTCAGCAGCCGTTACGCATCCAGTTGAAATCTGGGGTAAAAGACAGCTCAAAGGAGATACTAAGAGATTCTCCCAAATATAACTGACCAGCGTTCCTCTACTTCTATTGCGAGTTTTCCACACCATGACTCAGCAGTGAACTGCCGCTTCATCTACGAAGGCGAATATCCTAAAGACCAACGTGAAACCAACTTTAACGTGGTCACTCTCCAAGTTATATGTTGTACATTGATATTATATTACGTCATAAAACTATTGTTGTTACAAACTAAAATGTTATACGTATACAACAGTTAACCTACTGATGGTAAAACGATGTCTTTGTTCTGAGTTTGCAGACTCAGCAGTGCTAAAAGTGCCATGTTGTTATTGTTGCTATCGCCTGCAGCCTGCAGGCTATGTGTACTTCTACCCCTCCCCTGCTGCCGACACAGTAAAATGTAACCCCATGGCCACAGCCGAGGCCTTAGTGTGTGCACTGCTCGGTCCTGCCATGGATCATTACGCCTCCCAGTGGAGCGCCTGCTCTCTTTGTGTTGTGTGTGTAAATGAACCAAGGCAAGCAGGTGACACAGACCATTTCTTCCTTTTCTGGCTCCAGAGCACTGTGGTGGTGGAAAAGTCCATCCAGGATCTGATGAATCTCATGCAGGACCTGAGCGCCTACTCCAACCAGTTCCTGGAAATGGTCTGTGACAAGCTGAAAGAGTACAAGGAGATCTGCAATACGGCCTATAGGTAAAGTAGGATTCATGCCAGCTGAGTAGACCCAGAATTAATATAATGTAGGACAGGGGTTTCAAACATGCAGCCAACAGGCCCCTATTTTCTAACCCTCACCTTTGTGCTTCCTGTAATAGTTAAATAAATATATCATGAAAGTTAACTACAGTAAAGGTACAACACAAAAATGACAGCATAGCAGACAAACACATTGGGCAAAATGAAGAGCAATTTCCTGTAAGCAAGCAGAAGTGTCTCTGACCAACTCCTGGGGAACTCAGCAGTGTCAAAATATAAAATGTGGACATTTATTCTACATTTCTTATTGACTTAAGGCCTACCAAAGCTCATGGTCACGATATATCAGGTCATGTGATTAAAAGTAAATACTCTGTGCGGCCCAACTTCTATAGAGGCTTTAATGGAACAAAATTAAATAAAAAAATACATTTTGAATAATTACTTATATTTTTTTTATTAATTATTATTATATTTAAATATATACATATTTAATTTAATGTGTCATTAATTTATTTTATGTAAAAGTGCATTTAATTAATTATTCTTTCATTACTTAATGATTTAACTTTTTCAAGATTGAATTAATTATTTAATGATTTATTTGATTATTTCATAAACATGTGTGGCAGCACTTCATGATTTCTTTTTTATCTGTCAAATTCAGCAGTCAAAGTCAGTCAGCGGGTCCTAACATCTGATTGATTACCCGACACCGCCACTTGTCTGTGCAACTTCGCCCAGAGAATATGGTCAATATCTTGGTCTGAAAGTGCAAAAATTACTTTGAAAACTGTAATAAATTCCTCTACTTTAACTGCTACATGCTCTGGGCCATTAAGGTCTTGCTTCAGCATTCAAGCTCTAAAATATCTACCGACAACTCCCAAACAGTAGTATATTCTCTTCAGCCGCCATGTTCTACTTTAAAGTTCCAGGTTTCAGACCACAGCAGTCTTTGGACTAGATTCCTGTTAACCCCGCCCACTGACTTTGATGGCTGTGTTTGACAAATAAAATAAATTCAAGCGCTGACAACAAGTTCATGAAAGAAAATAATACATCTTCAATTGAATCATAAAACAATTATTTAAATCTTGATATAATGAAAACAATGAATTAAATTATTAAATAATTATATTTTGAAATAATTACATGATTAAATAATTAAATGTACATGTACATTAAATAAGTTAATGACACATTTAATAACACATAATGTATGTATATGTGTGTATGTATATACATGTATATATATACATATATATACTGTGTATATATATATATATATATATATATTTATATATATATATACATACAATACATATATGTGTATATGTATATATATATATATATATACAATACATATATGTGTATATGTATGTTTGTTTATTTATTTATTATTACATTATTATATATTTATTAAAATAGTATTATGTATTTATTAATATATTAATAGGCGATGCCAGTTTATACAGTCAGGCAATAAAATGCAAATGCAACCAGAGTGTATCGTGGAGCTCTTACATCAGATCCATTGACTGAATTAGTGTGTCCTTAGGGGAATAGTCCAGTGTGAGGAGAAGTTGACCATCAGTGCTTCCTGGTCCAAAGATGAGGACATAAGTCGCCTGCTTCAGTCCCTCCCTAACTGGGCAAACATGGCCCAGCCCAGACAGACTCGCCAAAAAAGAGAGGACGAAGAAGACTTTACCAGGTACAGGTATATTGCACGCACTTCATCCAAATGAAAGGATTATATAACCAATGTGTGTTCTAGGGCGGCATTCGCCAAAGAGTCAGAGGTGCTGACAGGCAACCTTGGAGACAAGCTTATCCCCCAGAACGAGATCCTGCGTGATGTCAGCGACCTCAAGGCCCTGGCCAACCTCCACGAGAGCATGGAGTGGCTCGCCAACCGCCTTAAGATCTTCTTCACCAGCCTGCCTCAGAGCTCCAGTGAGTTTGATCTTCATCTTTTCTCCAATTAATTCATTTCCTTACAGTTGGTAATAATTGGCTAAGAACTGCTTCGAGGTATGGTGGTAGTTTGGTGGTAGGCAAACGTCATCTCTGTGAGATGGTGATATTTTCATTGCACCCGTGTGAAATCTGTGTAGCACAGACGTCAGATTTGTCAGTGAAAGTCACCTGCAGCAGTGAAAAGGGCTTCAGGCCACTGCTGCCTGTTGCCGGCTGATAGCGCAGACTTTTTTTATTTTTACGTTAGCGCACTCACAACTGATGTAAGCTCCTGTGGCGGCGAGAACAGTTTCCCAATTCCTGTTTGTGAACTCCACATGCCCGCAGCAGACGTTTGGAATCTGCTCTGCAACAGGATTTGCTGACATGAGCAAGCCTCCTCTTGGTTCTTCTATCGATTAAAAATGAACTGCTTTATTCAATAATGGAGAATAGTTTTAATATTAATTTCAGATGGCAGAAAACTCTCAAAAAAAGGCTATTTTTCCCAGTTGTAGCCATGTAAAAAAAAAAAACATATTAGGTAACGATGCCTGAAGCTAAAGCTCTTAATATTCAAATGTACAAGGCAGCTGTAATGACATAAAGTAGTCGCAGCACTACTGATTCTTGTAGACAAATATAAATAGGCCACCAATCTGTTCTGTACAGTATTGCAATATTTACAACTAACTTAATTTCTTGAAAATGTAAGACTCCTCACGTGTTTGTTTAATGGGGAACTGCACTTTTTGGGGGAATTTTGCCTATCATTCACAATCCCTATGTGAGAAAAGAACACGTTTTTCTCTTTTTTATGCATTCTAATTTGTAATATTTGGCTTGTATTTGACGGGTATAAATATAGCTAATGGGATTGATTTATCACGCCATAAAGCCCTTTAAAAAAACATACCAAAAACGCCAACAATACCCCATTTACATGTTGTGACCTGCATATTAATCAAGTATTAACGACATTGTAATTCCCAGAGATAACGCAGAGGAACTACTTTTAGCTGCGCCTTGATCACAGAAAGGTAACTAGCTTATTCAGCCTTTGCCCTACTAAGCCAGTGAGCTGCTGCGTCGTCTCTGAGTTGGTAAAGGTTGATACAATATTATAAATCATGTCTCTCACTTGTGCAGTAGAAGGTTGTGGCCATGAACTGAGAAATTGAAATTCAATTTATCCTGGGAGACATAGCAAGGATCGACAGGAAAACACACTTGTTTGTGCCACCCGGATTTTGTTTTTTTTTTACTTCAGTGAGGATTATGATGAATTCATCATCTAAATGGAAAACACAAGTCTTGAAAGCATACGTTGTACAATAAGTGATGGTTTTATATGTTTGTAGTTAGTATTTCTTGTTTATCACATGATGCACAAGCTTAGTGTTTGGATCTGCTTGTCACTCAGCATTTAAAACTTGTTGCTCATTCTCCATATATTCAGGCTCAAAAATATATAGTTCTGTCTCTCTGGATCATAATTTGTCCCAAAGTGTTCATTCTTGGTCCTCATTAGGTCTGCCATTGTTATTAGCTGTTGTATTTTGTTGATTGAAATAGCAAACGTGATGCGTCTGTGAAAGTACCAGTAGAGTTGAAAAACAAGTTGACTTCATGTGCTTAGTGGTATTTCATTGTATTCATTAAACCATATCTAAATGTATTTACAATCCGCAAATTATGTGAAAATATCGTCTAAACATCACAAAATGCCACAAATTCAGTCAACCATTTTGAACATTCCGCTCCGATTGTCTTCTGCAATTTCCGTAGAGTCTATGTCACGATAGTAACTCTTCTGCACTCTGACCATATTATCAGATCAGTCATACTGGAAATATGCAAACATTGGAAAGATATGTGCTGTTTATCGTTCCCAATTCTTATGTCAGACAAGAACACACATGCTTGGCTTTTTTGATGCATTTGAAATCATAAATGAATAGCTAACAATTGAGACAACAGATCGGGGGTCCTCTGTTGCGCCCATTGTACCGTTTAAAAAACATCCAGAAGCCGCCAAAAATATTCCATTTACATGTCGTGCCTTGAAAATTAACCAGAAATGAGCGATATTTTTACTACACGCTCCAACGCAGACAGACTATTTTAGCGGTGCATTTATAGCAGTGAAATGGTAGCTTACACTGCTATTGTTGACACACTAAGCCAGCGGTTGCTTCTGCTTCATCTCAAATTTGCTAAAAGTAAATTCTACATTAAAATTCATGCATCTCTCATCTGGTAGTAGACAAATGAGGCCATGGACCGAGAGGCTGGTCGACTTTCACATGCCACGAGACGGTGAAAAACGCTAGTTGCTGTAATTTTTTTTAACCCTTTTGTGAGGATTGTGATTGAGTATTCATCTAAATGGAATTATGTGAGCGTCCCGTCGGTCTGTATCCCAGCGAGAGTGGAAATATTACAGTAAGTATTTGTTTTATTATCTTTCATTATGATTAGTTTGTATGTTCCGCACCTAGCAATGCTGCTGATGCTAGTGTCACAATAAATCAAATCAAATCAAATCAAATCAACTTTATTTATGAAGCACAAGCCAAAGTGCTGTACAATAGGCAGGTTAAAAGATAACACAAGAAAAAACGAGCAAACACAAACAGAGCACGATAAAAAAATAAAAAATAAAATAAAACATAGAAACAGGTTCACAGCAGGTGCATTATGGGACGCCATAGCAGGATGGATCATAATAATAGATTAATAATAAAGCTGCATCCGCTTAGCACTCGGCTTCTAAAACTTTTTGCTAATCATCTCTGTGGTCGGGCTCAAAAATATAAGGTTCTGGATCATGATTTTTCCAAAGGTAATCGTTGTGTGCTCTCACAAAGTCTGCTTGATTAGCATTGTTGTTGATAGAGAAGGGATATGTGTTTGCTACTTTCTACGTCACGGATTACGTAACTGGCTTGCTCATTAACTCTCAAAATGGCTCATGAATCTCTGTTAGATTTTTACTATTTTGATCATATCTATTTAGTTGCAGACTTTGAAAGTCTTTTGTTGTCATAGATCAGATATACAAGATAATGGCTTCAATATACAGTAGAGGCAACTTGTTTTTTCACTCTACTGGTGCAGTAATACTTAAAATGAGCAAAATACGTAAATATTACATAGATAGATAGATAGTACTTTATTGATTATTATTGTTATTATTAATGTGCCTGTTACTACATTACATATATACTTAAAGTGTGTATATAAAACATTGGCGGCTTTTGGATGTTGTGGAACATGCTACACACAGAATAGAGCGAATCCCCATTACCTACATTGTTAACCACCTACTGCTAGCGTCTTCCGATTTAGATTGCACAAAAAAGAGAAAGACGTGTGTGCTCGTCTCACATAGTGATTGTGGATGATATGCAAAATTCCAAAAAATTTGGTATTCCCCTTTAAAGGTGTTCTACCCTGCTCATTTTAGGGGCTTTTAAAATTATATTGGATATCTTTAAATAAATGACTTCCTTATTCTCAAGTTGTGTACAATGTAAATTTGTATTATTCTCCTCTTGGCTGACATGTTCAGATTCCACAACTTTCCCAACTAGGAATGGGTACTGAATTTGGTGCTTTTATTGGTATCAACCGAGATAGTAGTACCGAGTACCGATTCACGTAAAATCAAACGATAACATTTGTTGCAGGTGACGTAACGTCTGCTGCCAGACGTGACGTGGCAGCGACTCTAACACTTACATAAAGGTAGTGGACTGCCTTGATGAAATGTTGTAATTGTTCATGCAAACAAAACAAGGGTGCCTGATAGAAAGCCCTCCAATTCAAAGCTCTACTTTTGAAAATGTGCTAATTCGATGTTAATCTATATTGGATATGCCATATGCTGCTATTTGGCATTAGCGATTTTACTTGGGAATTCCAAATTTGTTAATGAAAACTACAACTAAAATGCATGTTACAATCAAACAGCAAGTGTGTAAGAAGTATAATATTTACAGTATAAACATTTTGTAGGACTCAACAAAAGACAAGACTGGCACATTCAACTTAATGGCAAGTACTACATCCTGACTACAGCGACACACCTTGGACAATACTTGCAAATGATACTCAGAAGTGTAAAAAAATTAGCTGGCTGTTAAATGTTAAATTAAAACGTATTATTAAACGTTTAAATTATTATTTATTACCACATTAATACACAAAAAAATACTGCAAATTGGTACTGTTGAGTACTGGTATTGTTTTCCAGGTATCGGGAATTGGTGCCGTATTGTTTCAAATGTGGAAAAGTACTCACTTCTATCCCCGACCATTACCATTGCTGCTTTACTAAAGATTAAATACACAACTCTTACATATAAAAAGACAAAATTACTGAGCAGCGGTCACTTATTCTCACCCATTATCATTATACACCTGGAAAGTTGTCATACATCGACTTCCTGTTGCTGTGATGTGAGAAACCTGTTGAAGTTCTTGTACCAGACATTTGACAAGAATTAGGATGTACCAAAAAATTAAAGCAGGAATATTTTAGGTACAAACACACCAACCTCATGAAATGGAACTTGTACATCATGTAGAGTACAATATGTTGAACGTATATAATAAGTCTGAAAAGTTAGACTTGTAAAGGATGGTGCTAATGGTTTTAATGGTTTCTTAGCTGCGCCTCATTAAGTTTTTGTTTAAGTGTATTATCACACACACTCATTGCCTTCTTCACTGGAGGTGTCAAATAGCTTTCTCTCTCCGCACTCACACACACATTGTCCTTCTTTTGTCGCTAATCAGAACTCTTAAAGCCATTTTCCCCAGCTCCGTCATCACTTTTGTATCACCACTCTCACCACCTGGGTGTGTGTGTGTGTGTGTGTGTGTGTGTGTGTGTGTGTGTGTGTGTGTGTGTGTGTGTGTGTGTGTGTGTGTGTGTGTGTGTGTGTGTGTGTGTGTGTGTGTGTGTGTGTGTGTGCGTTTATGTGTATCTTGTTAAAGTGTTGCCATTCTATTCCGAGATAAGGATTCAGGACAAGACAAAGTAATTGTCATTAATTCTTGTGCGTGTGTGTGTGAGTGAAGGTGAAGGGCACTTACTTATCATGCTGGGACAGCCTGTGCATTGTTCATTATTTAGTGTTTGCGAACTGATGAAAGACCAGGTGTGTGTTGACGCCAGCGTGTGCTGGTTTGTGTGTGTGTTGATACCAATGTGTGCTGATGTGTGTGCGTGCGTGCGTGTGACGGGACGAGGCTACCGCGGGGGAGAAAAGGACCCCACCTTATCTCATCCCACCCGCCCTCACGTCCATGCCTCTCCAAATTGGATTTTATATTACAGAAGCAGTCAGGTATGAACAACTCATTTTCCTCTACCCCTTTTTTCCTTCTTTAAACACTTTTTTCCTCCTTCAGTTTCTGTCATTTAGCTCTCAACTTCAGAGCATTTCTTGTTGTTTTAGTCCAACATGCTGCAGAATTTTAATGCAGTGTGTTTGTGTGACTTTGGCTGTCAGTGACGACTGACCGTGAAGGAGAATTTTCTTATCATCCATCTTGTCACAGCAATGAACCTCTAATCCAGTTTGACCATATTTACCTGAACAAACACAAACAAATAAAATGTATTATTTTTATCATTTCTAAATTATTTTCTGCATTTAATGTACATTATGATTATTCTATTTCCTCAGCGTTTCTTCTTTTATGTTTGCCTGTTCATTCACCATTGGCCACAAAGTCCTTCAGGTTTTAAGTTTGGACAAATGTTTGTCTAGTTTTCTGTTGAAACTCTTTCTTTATGATTTTCTAAACTCCAAATATTACATTAATTCAACTTTTGTACTCCACGTTTGCTGGACTTCAAAATTGTTGTATTTTGTGTATTTTTTTTCAAATTAATTATGATTTGGTGTTTTATGACTAATAACAACAATAATAATATTAATGATAATAGTACATTAAAGAAAAATAATTATAAAATAATAATACACATTTGTTAAAAATAAGTGATGTACAAATTAATGATAATATCATTATTATCATGAATTATAATAACATTCATTATTACAATTATTTTACTGTATTAATATGTTCCTTTATTCTATAATAACAATATTACAGTATATTAAATGCACAACATTAGAAATTATATATTTACTTGTCCAAAAATCAATAATTAAATAGTAAGAATAATTATGATTATTATCAATAATAATGATAATATCAATACTTTTATTATTTTATGTTTTATATAATTTATATTAGAGGGTGTGCATCCCTACCTTAAATGGCGATCCGATATGCGTCCAGATACATGGGTTACGATACGATTCACAAACAACACTTTTTAAAACGTAACGATTCGATGCGATTCGATGCAGAAGGAAGCTGTGTATGGTAAAAAAATAAATAAAAAATGGATCACGTATCATGTCAGAATAATGTTATGTGTTTATGTTTGAAATAGGTACAGATACAACAGGCGGTTCCTGTATTAATTATGAGCAAATAGTAGAACTATCAAATTTAAGGCATTGCAATCCATACATTTTACGTAAAGAAGATGTCTTGCCAGTTTGTTTGCTCCCTGATTGAGTGTCTTAATGCCGTCACAACATGTGGGTGCTCAGGTTTGTGGTGTAGTTGGTACTTTATCGCTACTTTCCAAACATTACAAATGGCCATACTTTTATCCAACTGACATTTTTTTTTTTTTTTAAATCCCAACGTTTACCACACTTTAGATTTAATATACAATGCATTGGTTGTAAACTCTTTGGCTGCTGTCTGCCATGTTGCTCTGTCGCTCTCAATCGCAAACGACAATGTTACCCTCGTGTTACGTTATTACAGAAGTCTCGCAAGATTAGCGCCGCCATATTTTGTAGCGGAGCTCCAATCAACTGATTCATGACTTTCCAAGCGGACATCGACCGATCCATACTATATGTACACTGTAGATCAGGGGTGGGCAATTAATTTATACCGGGGGCCGCATGAGCAACCCCGAGCACTGCTGGAGGGCCACACCGACGATATTTCAATTAAATTTTGCTCAAATAATTTTTGATGTACCGTAAGATAAATAATAATAATAGTAATAATCATCCATCCATCCATCCATCCATCCATCCATCTTCTTCCGTTTATCCGAGGTCGGGTCGCGGGGGCAGCAGCCTATATATATATATATATATATAGAGAGAGAGAGAGAGAGAGAGAGAGAGAGAGAGAGAGAGAGAGAGAGAGAGAGAGAGAGAGAGAGAGAGAGAGAGAGAGAGAGAGAAAATGATCAGGGGGGCCGGTTCTACGATCGGAATAAAACTGGGACTCACTGGTGACGGTGGCAGAGAAGAGGACTGTGGAAAAACTAGTGAGCATCCTGGATGATGCCAGTCACCCTCTGCATACCGTTGTCAGTAGCCAGAGGAGCCTGTTCAGTGCTAGACTGCTTCATCCCAAGTGCAGGACTAATAGACTAAAAAACTCCTTTGTCCCACACGCCATTAGACTGTACAACTCCTCTCTGGGAGGGAGGGGGGTACTTGGATGACAGGGAATGCAAAACAATAACAGTGCAATAATTTTTCATAACATGGTCACTACTGCCTAGTTTCTCTTGTTATATTCTTATTTTACTGTTATATTTTTATTCTCATTGTTTCTTTTTATTTTTATTCTATTGTAATATTTTTCTATTTTGTTTCCATTTATACCCCCATTATTTGCTTTTTACTTTTTAATTCGATCTCAATTCTGTACACTGCTGCTGGAATTTAACATTTCCTGAGGGAACTCTCCTGAAGGAATCAATAAAGTACTATCTATCTATCTATCTATCTATCTATCTATCTATCTATCTATCTATCTATCCATCTATCTATTTATATGATATACAGGTAAAAGCCAGTAAATTAGAATATTTTGAAAAACTTGATTTATTTCAGTAATTGCATTCAAAAGGTGTAACTTGTACATTATATTTATTCATTGCACACAGACTGATGCATTCAAATGTTTATTTCATTTAATTTTGATGATTTGAAGTGGCAACAAATGAAAATCCAAAATTCCGTGTGTCACAAAATTAGAATATTACTTAAGGCTAATACAAAAAAGGGATTTTTAGAAATGTTGGCCAACTGAAAAGTATGAAAATGAAAAATATGAGCATGTACAATACTCAATACTTGGTTGGAGCTCCTTTTGCCTCAATTACTGCGTTAATGCGACGTGGCATGGAGTCGATGAGTTTCTGGCACTGCTCAGGTGTTATGAGAGCCCAGGTTGCTCTGATAGTGGCCTTCAACTCTTCTGCGTTTTTGGGTCTGGCATTCTGCATCTTCCTTTTCACAATACCCCACAGATTTTCTATGGGGCTAAGGTCAGGGGAGTTGGCGGGCCAATTTAGAACAGAAATACCATGGTCCGTAAACCAGGCACGGGTAGATTTTGCGCTGTGTGCAGGCGCCAAGTCCTGTTGGAACTTGAAATCTCCATCTCCATAGAGCAGGTCAGCAGCAGGAAGCATGAAGTGCTCTAAAACTTGCTGGTAGACGGCTGCGTTGACCCTGGATCTCAGGAAACAGAGTGGACCGACACCAGCAGATGACATGGCACCCCAAACCATGCAAATTTTGCATTTCCTTTGGAAATCGAGGTCCCAGAGTCTGGAGGAAGACAGGAGAGGCACAGGATCCACGTTGCCTGAAGTCTAGTGTAAAGTTTCCACCATCAGTGATGGTTTGGGGTGCCATGTCATCTGCTGGTGTCGGTCCACTCTGTTTCCTGAGATCCAGGGTCAACGCAGCCGTCTACCAGCAAGTTTTAGAGCACTTCATGCTTCCTGCTGCTGACCTGCTCTATGGAGATGGAGATTTCAAGTTCCAACAGGACTTGGCGCCTGCACACAGCGCAAAATCTACCCGTGCCTGGTTTACGGACCATGGTATTTCTGTTCTAAATTGGCCCGCCAACTCCCCTGACCTTAGCCCCATAGAAAATCTGTGGGGTATTGTGAAAAGGAAGATGCAGAATGCCAGACCCAAAAACGCAGAAGAGTTGAAGGCCACTATCAGAGCAACCTGGGCTCTCATAACACCTGAGCAGTGCCAGAAACTCATCGACTCCATGCCACGCCGCATTAACGCAGTAATTGAGGCAAAAGGAGCTCCAACCAAGTATTGAGTATTGTACATGCTCATATTTTTCATTTTCATACTTTTCAGTTGGCCAACATTTCTAAAAATCCCTTTTTTGTATTAGCCTTAAGTAATATTCTAATTTTGTGACACACGGAATTTTGGATTTTCATTTGTTGCCACTTCAAATCATCAAAATTAAATGAAATAAACATTTGAATGCATCAGTCTGTGTGCAATGAATAAATATAATGTACAAGTTACACCTTTTGAATGCAATTACTGAAATAAATCAAGTTTTTCAAAATATTCTAATTTACTGGCTTTTACCTGTATGTATAGATGTATAGATCGATATATGTAGTATATTTATATGTATTTATATGTATATATGTTTATGTTTATATGTATATTTATGTGTAAATATGTATATTTATAAAGATGTGTATATATATATATATATATATATATATATATATATATATATATATATATATATATATATATATATGTAGTAATGTGTATTTGCTCATCCTATGGTCACATATGGGACGCGAGTCAGCTGACGTCAGCGACGGAAGTAGTACAATCGGCTGTTCACCTGGCTGGTTTTTCTGTTTGATTAAGAAAGAATGAACTTCAGCTGCCGCCTTGTTTTATCCTATATTACTGCCTTTGCACATGTCAATGTTTACTTTTGGATGCACAATAAATCAACACAAAATTTGTACTTTGGAGCAATGTTCACAGACATTAATATGACGGTCATAGTTGAGGAAAGAGTTGTTTGATGTTGGATGCTAGAAAATGTCTCATGCGTTGCAACAATCAGACTTATTGCATTGTTGCAGCTCTATGATTTTCTTGCATGTCATACAACGTGCGTTCGCGAGACGAGCAGGTCAAATGTGTGGCCATAGTCGGGGTGTGTGGCTGCGATGTCGAAAGCGGCTGGATGTGAGGCTGAAAAGGCAGAGGAGAGGCGTGCGGGCGTGTTAATGGGTTAAAATGTGTCCTTTTGGCGGATCTGTGGTAGGGGTTGGGGTGTCACTGATGTCCATCCCATCCATCCATTTTCTACCGCTTGTCCCTGTCGATGATGTCATTTTAATGATTTATTTATTTTTTCTAATATTTTTGCGAACGACCGGTAGGGTCTCAATGATCGACTGGTCGATCGCGAACCCTGCATTACATAAATACAATATAAAACTATTACAAATAATTTGATTTGGACTTTCTCTGGATTTGATGTGTTTTGCAACAAAGAAGATATGAAACCTCATGAATTTACAGATGTTTTCTTTCATATATGCAGTGTTGGGACTAACGCGTTACAAAGTAACGCGTTACTGTAACGCCGTTACTATCGGCGGTAACTAGTAATCTAACGCGTTATTTTTTATATTCAGTAACTCCGTTACCGTTACTACATGATGCGTTACTGCGTTATTTTGCGTTATTTTTTATGTAGTATCGGCTAGAAACTGAGAAGATCTGAGTGTTGCAGCGCTGCTGAAGAGGCGACAAAAAAGAGGCGCGCCGCGCGCTGTCTGTGTGTACGTGTGTGTGTGTGAGTGTGTGTGTGTGGGAGGGGGCGTGTCTGTGTCTACTATCAAGACGTCATGGCGAACCCCGAAGCAGAGTTTCTTAAAATGGAGATATTTTCAGTACGTTTCTTTTATCGACCACATATACTCCGGAGCGACTTATGTGTGAAATTATTAACACATTACCGTAAAATATCAAATAATATTATTTATCTCATTCGCGTAAGAGACGAAGCAAATGTCAGCAATCGTCACTCACACGTCAACCAATAAGAATTTGGCGGGGGAGGGTCATTGCAGAAGTGCATTATGGGTCATGGTATGCTAACTGCTATATGCTATACGCTACTGCCGTAGCTATTAAAATGAATCACATCAACATTGGCGGTAACTTATAAAAACTGAGAAGGGCTGAACTAAAATGGCACCGAAAAGGAAATCATATACTGCAGATTACAAGCTGGACGTAGTGAAATATGCAGCAGAGAATGGCGATCGAGCCGCAGAAAGAAAGGACATACCAGAGGCGACACCGGTGAGGAAGATTTCATCGGATTTTGCGATCGGGAGTGACAGATTGTTTGGTAAACGTATAGCATGTTCTATATGTTATAGATATTTGAATGACTCTCACCATAATGTGTTACGTTATACCAGGCACGTTCTCAGTTGGTTATTTGTCCGTCATATAACGTACACTTCAGCCTGTTGTTCACTATTCTTTATTTATTTTAAATTGCCTTTCAAATATATATTCTTGGTGTTGGGTTTTGTCAAATACATTTCCCCCAAAAATGCGACTTATACTCCAGTGCGACGTATATATGTTTTTTTCCTTCTTTATTGTGCATTTTCGGCCAGTGCGACGTATACTCCGGAGCGACTTATAGTCCGAAAAATACAGTAGTTTATATTGCTGTATCCTCTATTAGTAATAGGAATAATATTAATGTATTATTATTATTGGTATTATTATTTGTGTGGCTGTATCCTCTCAGCCAGCGATTCTCAAAATGTGGTATGTGTACCACTAGTGGTACACATGGTCTATCTAGTGATACGCCAAAGAATCACTTGACTAAAGTACAGTGTTTTATTTTCCTATATTCGAACACAGTGTTACCGTTCAAACGGTGTGTAATGTTAGAGTGGCCAAAAATATTAATTATACTTGTTAAATAAAACATCTGCCTTGTGTTTAATGAATACTTAGGGCTATTGTGCTACTGTATTTTAATGTTGGTCATTATGGTGGTCCTCAGAGAGCCAAGTGTTTTCTGAGGTGGTACGTGGTGAAAAAAGTTTGAGAACCACTGCTCTAAACCTGTCGTTATGAAGCTATCATAATTGTTTTATGTTTTTTTGTCAAAACCCTGTTTTATGGCAAAAACACAACATATGCAAAATAAGTCATACTTTTTTTTTTTTTTTACTTTCAGTGCTCAAATCTCTCTTGACAACAATGTTTTGTGGAACCGCGACTGTTGTAGCTGACATTTTCCTTCAACCGTTCATTAAAAATGATGATAATCATAAATCTTATTGTTGTTCCCAGTAAAGACAGGCTGGGGGCGTATATGCAACAGGACATCACCATTTTTTTTTACCGTATTTTTGGACTATAAGTCGCAGTTTTTTTCATAGTTTGGCCGGGATCCAGTGCGACTTATATATGTTTTTTTCCTTCTTTATTACCGTATGCATTTTCGGCATGTGCGACTTATACTCCGGTGCGACTTATACTCCGAAAAATACGGTACTTCTTTTTTTTTTTAACCTTTCATACTTTCTCTACCTTCTCAGTGGACATGTGCTCACAATCTGATGCTGCTCTTCTCTACCAGAGGCAGCAAAATAATTAATAACTCTCCTCCTCCTCCTCCTCCTCGCTGCTCGTGAATCATTCATCATGGATGCCACCCCTGCAGCAGATTCTTCCTCGCTCATATTCCTCAATCTAACGCTACAACAAAGTATTTCTAGTCCTACGAGATGTTTATTGAGATACGTGTTCATCATTAAAGTCATCGTTTAGTGTGCACAAATGATCCAAAGCGTAGGTGTGAGCAGTTAGCGTCTGTCCTAGCTGATAGCGCCCCCATGCTGTGATGCTGCCCTCACTTTAATCAAAGCAGCAAAGGAAATCTTTATGTTTTTATGTTGTTTTGCTGCCTGTTATTCAGGTGCAGGGTGCACGATGGGAAGCTAAATCTGTTTTTATACACTTTTGGTGTCCAACCCTCTGACATCTTTACGTGCTAATGATCTGATAAGTTGACCACTCGGGACAGCCACCCTAAATACGATCACAGGAAGTCAATTATTGTCATTACCAGACACCCCCTGGAGAAATCATGCTGTGTGATTCATTAAGAGGAATAGAGATTTCTATCAAGCCAATGAGAGGAGGCGAGGACATATCTCCACTTGTCGTGTTGGATGATAGTTGCTGAAGAAGAATTTAATTAGCGAGCAAGTCCATGTATGCAAAATATACATTTAGAGGGTAATGATAGGCAGGAAAGCGGTTATCTCGTATATGCCCTACACACACACACACAGGAGCTGTCAAGCCTTTGCATTGGTGTTTGCCTTCTTGATTGGATGGCGGTGACCCTCAAGTAGCAAATGTTTGCCATCACCAATAGTCTCCCTGCTTCTTATCAGGGTTCATTTCTAGTAAGTCTAATGGGGTTTAGATATTCAGTATGAACACAAGGTAGCTCTCGCTTTGGGAAAGGAACTGACAATTACTCTGATAGAACTCACAGTGAAACATGGCAGATAAAGGTGTGCTCTTCAATGTGTGTCACATACAAATGTGCCCCCACCAAGGCACCCAGAATATCAGGATCAAAGGCTGAGTTTGGCCGTTTTCATCAGTTTATACATGTGTTTATGCACAACCTGTGCCCATTTTGGGTTGTTTAAAATAACAGCTTTCCACTCAATGTGTTTGAAATTTTCAGTGAAGGATTTTGATAAAAATCTATGTCCACATAATTGTATTTGTTGTTCTCGCTGTTGTCGTTGGACATCCCTAATGTCAAAGGCTCACCAATGTGGAGCTGTTCTTGATGAGGATGAAGTGCATCAACCATTTTACTCTGCATTTAAAGTGCTTTCGGAAGGTACTCATAGCACGTCACTTTTTCCATATGTTTTACATGTTACACAATTTTGCAAAGTACATAATACATAAGTATTCTTTGGCTTGGGATCTTTCTGTGTGGAGTTTGCATGTTCTCCCTGTGACTGCGTGGGTTCCCTCCGGGTAAGTCTGGCTTCCTCCCACCTCCAAAGACATGCACCTGGGGATAGGTTGATTGGCAACACTAAATTGGCCCTAGTGTGTGAATGTGAGTGTGAATGTTGTCTGTCTATCTGTGTTGACCCTGTGATGAGGTGGCGACTTGTCCAGGGTGTACCCCGCCTTTCGCCCGTGTGCAGCTGGTATAGGCTCCAGCACCACCTGTGACCCTGTAAGGGAAAAAGCGGTAGAAAATGGATGGATGGATAAGTATTCACAGCCTTTGCTCAATACCTTGTTGGTGCACCTTTGGCAGCAATTACAACCTTAAGTCATTTTTAATATGATGCCACAAGCTTGGCACACCTATATTTGGGCAGTTTCACTCATTCTTTTTCGCGCACTCCTCTATGCAGCACCTCTCAATTTTCATCAGGTTGGATGGAAAGTGTGTGTTTTCATCCAGGATGTGTCTGTACATTGCTGCATTCATCTTAGTTTAGTCAGGGAGGTGACCAATACCAAGAGCTCATGGAGTGCATGTGCACCTTGGTAAATGTCAAAGTTCAGCACAATACCATCAGCTGTTGTACAAAAATACTTTTGATGCCAACTGGGTTTGGTTTCATTGGCAGATATTGTCGCCACGGACAAGCTCCTGTGAACAGAATCAACTGCTCATCAATGGAAACGCATTCTGGTTGAGCCAGAGACTTGGAACCTTTTCATAAACCTTTCAGAATGTATCACACTCTTTCAGATCTTCTGGAACATCATCATCAATGACCACTTTGAGTGATTTCCTCAGTCTGAAGAATCTGTCACATGTTTACTTTTCAGTGATGGCAGGAATTCTCAAGGCTCAAGCCTCCTCAGTGCTGTGTGGCTCCTGTTATGGCGGCTCATAATCAGCATCCCCCAATGTCTGACTAATCTTCTACCTCTGACTTATCTCCATCAATTAACCCCAACCACTGCAGTACTTGTGACACAGACTAAAAAAAATATGATGAGACAAATCTAATAAAACCCTACGTAGATTTATTTATAAAACATGCCATATCTGCTTGCAGTGTAGTAAACTATTGTTTAAATCAAAATGATCCCAAAATACCATTTCAAAAGTAACTTCCTTTGTCCACATTTGTGAACAATATTCATTATCAAAACTATCACAACTAAGTCCTTCTGTCCACATATGTGTATCACGACGGCATGGTAAATTGTTAGTTACTAACCTTTGTAAAATTGAACTGTAATAACAAACATTGCACACTTATATACTTATCTGAACAAAAATCATTCAAGAAATTTGATGG